>NW_026137827.1:0-39774 GCF_019393585.1 Leptopilina boulardi | reverse complement strand
AAGTTCCGAACGAAAAATGTATGGAGCACTTTTTGATTGGTCCAGCGGATGCTGAGCTACACTCACTAAAACTGCGAAAAAAAATTAGGAAAAAAAAAATTTGCCAGATAATGACTCAAGAATAATGCCAAATTCTTTAGCAAAAAGTAGCGAACAAAAAATGTATGGCGCACTTTTTGATTGGTCCAGCGGATGCTGAGCTAAACTAGAAAACAAATTCGGAAAAATTTTCGAAAAATTAAATTCGCGAGATAATCGATTAGGAATACCACCAAAGTAGTTAGAAGAAAGTTCTGAACAAAAAATGTATGGCGCACTTTTTGATTGGTCCAGCGGATGCTGAGCTACACTCACTAAAACTGGGAAAAAAAATTAGGAAAAAAAAAATTTGACAGATAATAACTCAAGAATAATGCCAAATTCTTTAGCAAAAAGTAGCGAACAAAAAATGTATGGCGCACTTTTTGATTGGTCCAGCGGATGCTGAGCCAAACTCAGATGAATTTTTTAAAAAATTAAATTTGCGAGATAATTAATCGGGAATACCGCCAAAGTCTTAACCCGGGAGTCTCGAACAAAAAATGTATTGCGCACTTTTTGATTGGTCCAGCGGATGCTGAGCTACGCTCAGATAAATTTTTTAAATAATTTTGAAAAATTAAATTTGCGAGATAATTAATCGGGAATACCGCCAAAGTCTTAACCCAGGAGTCTCGAACAAAAAATGTATGGCGCACTTTTTGATTGGTCCAGCGGATGCTGAGCTAAACTAGAAAACAAATTCGGAAAAATTTTCGAAAAATTAAATTCGCGAGATAATCGATTAGGAATACCACCAAAGTAGTTAGAAGAAAGTTCTGAACAAAAAATGTATGGCGCACTTTTTGATTGGTCCAGCGGATGCTGAGCTACACTCAGATAAATTTTTTAAAAAATTTTGAAAAATTAAATTTGCGAGATAATTAATCGGGAATACCGCCAAAGTCTTAACCCGAGAGTCTCGAACAAAAAATGTATGGCGCACTTTTTGATTGGTCCAGCGGATGCTGAGCTACACTCAGATAAATTTTTTAAAAAATTTAATTTGCGAGATAATTGGTCGGGAATACCGCCAAAGTCTTAACCCGGGAGTCTCGAACAAAAAATGTATGGAGCACTTTTTGATTGGTCCAGCGGATGCTGAGCTACACTCAGATAAATTTTTTAAAAAATTTTGAAAAATTAAATTTGCGAGATAATTAATCGGGAATACCGCCAAAGTCTTAACCCGGGAGTCTCGAACAAAAAATGTATGGAGCACTTTTTGATTGGTCCAGCGGATGCTGAGCTACACTCAGATAAATTTTTTAAAAAATTTAATTTGCGAGATAATTGGTCGGGAATACCGCCAAAGTCTTAACCCGGGAGTCTCGAACAAAAAATGTATGGCGAACTTTTTGATTGGTCTAGCGGATGCTGAGCTAAACTAGAAAACAAATTCGGAAAAATTTTAGAAAAATTAAATTCGCGAGATAATCGATTAGGAATACCACCAAAGTAGTTAGAAGAAAGTTCTGAACGAAAAATGTATGGCGCACTTTTTGATTGGTCCAGCGGATGCTGAGCTACACTCAGATAAATTTTTTAAATAATTTTGAAAAATTAATTTTGCGAGATAATTAATCGGGAATACCGCCAAAGTCTTAACCCGGGAGTCTCGAACAAAAAATGTGTGGCGCACTTTTTGATTGGTCCAGCGGATGCTGAGCTACACTCACTAAAACTGGGAAAAAAATTAGGAAAAAAAAAATTTGCCAGATAATGACTCAAGAATAATGCCAAATTCTTTAGCAAAAAGTAGCGAACAAAAAATGTATGGCGCACTTTTTGATTGGTCCAGCGGATGCTGAGCTAAACTAGAAAACAAATTCGGAAAAATTTTAGAAAAATTAAATTCGCGAGATAATCGATTAGGAATACCACCAAAGTAGTTAGAAGAAAGTTCTGAACGAAAAATGTATGGCGCACTTTTTGATTGGTCCAGCGGATGCTGAGCTACACTCAGATAAACTTTTTAAAAAATTTTGAAAAATTAAATTTGCGAGATAATTAATCGGGAATACCGCCAAAGTCTTAACCCGGGAGTCTCGAACAAAAAATGTATGGAGCACTTTTTGATTGGTCCAGCGGATGCTGAGCTACACTCAGATAAATTTTTTAAAAAAAATTTGAAAAATTAAATTTGCGAGATAATTAATCGGGAATACCGCCAAAGTCTTAACCCGGGAGTCTCGAACAAAAAATGTATGGAGCACTTTTTGATTGGTCCAGCGGATGCTGAGCTACACTCAGATAAATTTTTTAAAAAATTTAATTTGCGAGATAATTAATCGGAAATACCGCCAAAGTCTTAACCCGGGAGTCTCGAACAAAAAATGTATGGCGCACTTTTTGATTGGTCTAGTGGATGCTGAGCTACACTCAGATAAATTTTTTAAATAATTTTGAAAAATTAATTTTGCGAGATAATTAATCGGGAATACCGCCAAAGTCTTAACCCGGGAGTCTCGAACAAAAAATGTATGGAGCACTTTTTGATTGGTCCAGCGGATGCTGAGCTACACTCAGATAAATTTTTTAAAAAATTTAATTTGCGAGATAATTGGTCGGGAATACCGCCAAAGTCTTAACCCGGGAGTCTCGAACAAAAAATGTATGGCGAACTTTTTGATTGGTCCAGCGGATGCTGAGCTAAACTAGAAAACAAATTCGGAAAAATTTTAGAAAAATTAAATTCGCGAGATAATCGATTAGGAATACCACCAAAGTAGTTAGAAGAAAGTTCTGAACGAAAAATGTATGGCGCACTTTTTGATTGGTCCAGCGGATGCTGAGCTACACTCAGATAAACTTTTTAAAAAATTTTGAAAAATTAAATTTGCGAGATAATTAATCGGGAATACCGCCAAAGTCTTAACCCGGGAGTCTCGAACAAAAAATGTATAGAGCACTTTTTGATTGGTCCAGCGGATGCTGAGCTACACTCAGATAAATTTTTTAAAAAAATTTGAAAAATTAAATTTGCGAGATAATTAATCGGGAATACCGCCAAAGTCTTAACCCGGGAGTCTCGAACAAAAAATGTATGGAGCACTTTTTGATTGGTCCAGCGGATGCTGAGCTACACTCAGATAAATTTTTTAAAAAATTTAATTTGCGAGATAATTAATCGGAAATACCGCCAAAGTCTTAACCCGGGAGTCTCGAACAAAAAATGTATGGCGCACTTTTTGATTGGTCTAGTGGATGCTGAGCTACACTCAGATAAATTTTTTAAATAATTTTGAAAAATTAATTTTGCGAGATAATTAATCGGGAATACCGCCAAAGTCTTAACCCGGGAGTCTCGAACAAAAAATGTGTGGCGCACTTTTTGATTGGTCCAGCGGATGCTGAGCTACACTCACTAAAACTGGGAAAAAAATTAGGAAAAAAAAAATTTGCCAGATAATGACTCAAGAATAATGCCAAATTCTTTAGCAAAAAGTAGCGAACAAAAAATGTATGGCGCACTTTTTGATTGGTCCAGCGGATGCTGAGCTAAACTAGAAAACAAATTCGGAAAAATTTTAGAAAAATTAAATTCGCGAGATAATCGATTAGGAATACCACCAAAGTAGTTAGAAGAAAGTTCTGAACGAAAAATGTATGGCGCACTTTTTGATTGGTCCAGCGGATGCTGAGCTACACTCAGATAAATTTTTTAAATAATTTTGAAAAATTAATTTTGCGAGATAATTAATCGGGAATACCGCCAAAGTCTTAACCCGGGAGTCTCGAACAAAAAATGTGTGGCGCACTTTTTGATTGGTCCAGCGGATGCTGAGCTACACTCACTAAAACTGGGAAAAAAATTAGGAAAAAAAAAATTTGCCAGATAATGACTCAAGAATAATGCCAAATTCTTTAGCAAAAAGTAGCGAACAAAAAATGTATGGCGCACTTTTTGATTGGTCCAGCGGATGCTGAGCTAAACTAGAAAACAAATTCGGAAAAATTTTAGAAAAATTAAATTCGCGAGATAATCGATTAGGAATACCACCAAAGTAGTTAGAAGAAAGTTCTGAACGAAAAATGTATGGCGCACTTTTTGATTGGTCCAGCGGATGCTGAGCTACACTCAGATAAACTTTTTAAAAAATTTTGAAAAATTAAATTTGCGAGATAATTAATCGGGAATACCGCCAAAGTCTTAACCCGGGAGTCTCGAACAAAAAATGTATGGAGCACTTTTTGATTGGTCCAGCGGATGCTGAGCTACACTCAGATAAATTTTTTAAAAAAAATTTGAAAAATTAAATTTGCGAGATAATTAATCGGGAATACCGCCAAAGTCTTAACCCGGGAGTCTCGAACAAAAAATGTATGGAGCACTTTTTGATTGGTCCAGCGGATGCTGAGCTACACTCAGATAAATTTTTTAAAAAATTTAATTTGCGAGATAATTAATCGGAAATACCGCCAAAGTCTTAACCCGGGAGTCTCGAACAAAAAATGTATGGCGCACTTTTTGATTGGTCTAGTGGATGCTGAGCTACACTCAGATAAATTTTTTAAATAATTTTGAAAAATTAATTTTGCGAGATAATTAATCGGGAATACCGCCAAAGTCTTAACCCGGGAGTCTCGAACAAAAAATGTATGGAGCACTTTTTGATTGGTCCAGCGGATGCTGAGCTAAACTAGAAAACAAATTCGGAAAAATTTTAGAAAAATTAAATTCGCGAGATAATCGATTAGGAATACCACCAAAGTAGTTAGAAGAAAGTTCTGAACGAAAAATGTATGGCGCACTTTTTGATTGGTCCAGCGGATGCTGAGCTACACTCAGATAAACTTTTTAAAAAATTTTGAAAAATTAAATTTGCGAGATAATTAATCGGGAATACCGCCAAAGTCTTAACCCGGGAGTCTCGAACAAAAAATGTATAGAGCACTTTTTGATTGGTCCAGCGGATGCTGAGCTACACTCAGATAAATTTTTTAAAAAAATTTGAAAAATTAAATTTGCGAGATAATTAATCGGGAATACCGCCAAAGTCTTAACCCGGGAGTCTCGAACAAAAAATGTATGGAGCACTTTTTGATTGGTCCAGCGGATGCTGAGCTACACTCAGATAAATTTTTTAAAAAATTTAATTTGCGAGATAATTAATCGGAAATACCGCCAAAGTCTTAACCCGGGAGTCTCGAACAAAAAATGTATGGCGCACTTTTTGATTGGTCTAGTGGATGCTGAGCTACACTCAGATAAATTTTTTAAATAATTTTGAAAAATTAATTTTGCGAGATAATTAATCGGGAATACCGCCAAAGTCTTAACCCGGGAGTCTCGAACAAAAAATGTGTGGCGCACTTTTTGATTGGTCCAGCGGATGCTGAGCTACACTCACTAAAACTGGGAAAAAAAGTAGGAAAAAAAAAATTTGCCAGATAATGACTCAAGAATAATGCCAAATTCTTTAGCAAAAAGTAGCGAACAAAAAATGTATGGCGCACTTTTTGATTGGTCCAGCGGATGCTGAGCTAAACTAGAAAACAAATTCGGAAAAATTTTAGAAAAATTAAATTCGCGAGATAATCGATTAGGAATACCACCAAAGTAGTTAGAAGAAAGTTCTGAACGAAAAATGTATGGCGCACTTTTTGATTGGTCCAGCGGATGCTGAGCTACACTCAGATAAACTTTTTAAAAAATTTTGAAAAATTAAATTTGCGAGATAATTAATCGGGAATACCGCCAAAGTCTTAACCCGGGAGTCTCGAACAAAAAATGTATGGAGCACTTTTTGATTGGTCCAGCGGATGCTGAGCTACACTCAGATAAATTTTTTAAAAAATTTAATTTGCGAGATAATTAATCGGGAATACCGCCAAAGTCTTAACCCGGGAGTCTCGAACAAAAAATGTATGGAGCACTTTTTGATTGGTCCAGCGGATGCTGAGCTACACTCAGATAAATTTTTTAAAAAATTTAATTTGCGAGATAATTAATCGGAAATACCGCCAAAGTCTTAACCCGGGAGTCTCGAACAAAAAATGTATGGCGCACTTTTTGATTGGTCTAGTGGATGCTGAGCTACACTCAGATAAATTTTTTAAATAATTTTGAAAAATTAATTTTGCGAGATAATTAATCGGGAATACCGCCAAAGTCTTAACCCGGGAGTCTCGAACAAAAAATGTATGGCGCACTTTTTGATTGGTCCAGCGGATGCTGAGCTACACTCACTAAAACTGGGAAAAAAATTAGGAAAAAAAAAATTTGCCAGATAATGACTCAAGAATAATGCCAAATTCTTTAGCAAAAAGTAGCGAACAAAAAATGTATGGCGCACTTTTTGATTGGTCCAGCGGATGCTGAGCTAAACTAGAAAACAAATTCGGAAAAATTTTAGAAAAATTAAATTCGCGAGATAATCGATTAGGAATACCACCAAAGTAGTTAGAAGAAAGTTCTGAACGAAAAATGTATGGCGCACTTTTTGATTGGTCCAGCGGATGCTGAGCTACACTCAGATAAACTTTTTAAAAAATTTTGAAAAATTAAATTTGCGAGATAATTAATCGGGAATACCGCCAAAGTCTTAACCCGGGAGTCTCGAACAAAAAATGTATGGAGCACTTTTTGATTGGTCCATCGGATGCTGAGCTACACTCAGATAAATTTTTTAAAAAATTTTGAAAAATTAAATTTGCGAGATAATTAATCGGGAATACCGCCAAAGTCTTAACCCGGGAGTCTCGAACAAAAAATGTATGGAGCACTTTTTGATTGGTCGAGCGGATGCTGAGCTACACGCAGATAAATTTTTTAAAAAATTTAATTTGCGAGATAATTAATCGGGAATACCGCCAAAGTCTTAACCCGGGAGTCTCGAACAAAAAATGTATGGCGCACTTTTTGATTGGTCCAGTGGATGCTGAGCTACACTCAGATAAATTTTTTAAATAATTTTGAAAAATTAATTTTGCGAGATAATTAATCGGGAATACCGCCAAAGTCTTAACCCGGGAGTCTCGAACAAAAAATGTATGGCGCACTTTTTGATTCGTCCAGCGGATGCTGAGCTACACTCAGATAAATTTTTTAAAAAATTTAATTTGCGAGATAATTGGTCGGGAATACCGCCAAAGTCTTAACCCGGGAGTCTCGAACAAAAAATGTATGGCGCACTTTTTGATTGGTCCAGCGGATGCTGAGCTACACTCACTAAAACTGGGAAAAAAATTAGGAAAAAAAAAATTTGCCAGATAATGACTCAAGAATAATGCCAAATTCTTTAGCAAAAAGTAGCGAACAAAAAATGTATGGCGCACTTTTTGATTGGTCCAGCGGATGCTGAGCTAAACTAGAAAACAAATTCGGAAAAATTTTAGAAAAATTAAATTCGCGAGATAATCGATTAGGAGTACCACCAAAGTAGTTAGAAGAAAGTTCTGAACGAAAAATGTATGGCGCACTTTTTGATTGGTCCAGCGGATGCTGAGCTACACTAAGATAAATTTTTTAAAAAATTCTGAAAAATTAAATTTGCGAGATAATTAATCGGGAATACCGCCAAAGTCTTATCCCGGGAGTCTCGAACGAAAAATGTATGGCGCACTTTTTGATTGGTCCAGCGGATGCTGAGCTACACTCAGATAAACTTTTTAAAAAAATTTGAAAAATTAAATTTGCGAGATAATTAATCGGGAATACCGCCAAAGTCTTAACCCGGGAGTCTCGAACAAAAAATGTATGGAGCACTTTTTGATTGGTCCAGCGGATGCTGAGCTACACGCAGATAAATTTTTTAAAAAATTTAATTTGCGAGATAATTAATCGGGAATACCGCCAAAGTCTTAACCCAGGAGTCTCGAACAAAAAATGTATGGCGCACTTTTTGATTGGTCCAGCGGATGCTGAGCTACACTCAGATAAATTTTTTAAATAATTCTGAAAAATTAAATTTGCGAGATAATTAATCGGGAATACCGCTAAAGTCTTAACCCGGGAGTCTCGAACAAAAAATGTATGGAGCACTTTTTGATTGGTCCAGCGGATGCTGAGCTACACTCAGATAAATTTTTTAAAAAAAATTTGAAAAATTAAATTTGCGAGATAATTAATCGGGAATACCGCCAAAGTCTTAACCCGGGAGTCTCGAACAAAAAATGTAAGGCGCACTTTTTGATTAGTCCAGCGGATGCTGAGCTACACTCACTAAAAGTGGGAAAAAAATTAGTAAAAAAAAAATTTGCCAGATAATGACTCAAGAATAATGCCAAATTCTTTAGCAAAAAGTAGCGAACAAAAAATGTATGGCGCACTTTTTGATTGGTCCAGCGGATGCTGAGCTAAACTAGAAAACAAATTCAGAAAAATTTTAGAAAAATTAAATTCGCGAGATAATCGATTAGGAATACCACCAAAGTAGTTAGAAGAAAGTTCTGAACGAAAAATGTATGGCGCACTTTTTGATTGGTCCAGCGGATGCTGAGCTACACTCAGATAAACTTTTTAAAAAATTTTGAAAAATTAAATTTGCGAGATAATTAATCGGGAATACCGCCAAAGTCTTAACCCGGGAGTCTCGAACAAAAAATGTATGGAGCACTTTTTGATTGGTCCAGCGGATGCTGAGCTACACTCAGATAAATTTTTTAAAAAAAATTTGAAAAATTAAATTTGCGAGATAATTAATCGGGAATACCGCCAAAGTCTTAACCCGGGTGTCTCGAACAAAAAATGTATGGAGCACTTTTTGATTGGTCCAGCGGATGCTGAGCTACACTCAGATAAATTTTTTAAAAAAAATTTGAAAAATTAAATTTGCGAGATAATTAATCGGGAATACCGCCAAAGTCTTAACCCGGGAGTCTCGAACAAAAAATGTAAGGCGCACTTTTTGATTGGTCCAGCGGATGCTGAGCTACACTCACTAAAAGTGGGAAAAAAATTAGTAAAAAAAAAATTTGCCAGATAATGACTCAAGAATAATGCCAAATTCTTTAGCAAAAAGTAGCGAACAAAAAATGTATGGCGCACTTTTTGATTGGTCCAGCGGATGCTGAGCTAAACTAGAAAACAAATTCAGAAAAATTTTAGAAAAATTAAATTCGCGAGATAATCGATTAGGAATACCACCAAAGTAGTTAGAAGAAAGTTCTGAACGAAAAATGTATGGCGCACTTTTTGATTGGTCCAGCGGATGCTGAGCTACACTCAGATAAACTTTTTAAAAAATTTTGAAAAATTAAATTTGCGAGATAATTAATCGGGAATACCGCCAAAGTCTTAACCCGGGAGTCTCGAACAAAAAATGTATGGAGCACTTTTTGATTGGTCCAGCGGATGCTGAGCTACACTCAGATAAATTTTTTAAAAAATTTAATTTGCGAGATAATTAATCGGAAATACCGCCAAAGTCTTAACCCGGGAGTCTCGAACAAAAAATGTATGGCGCACTTTTTGATTGGTCTAGTGGATGCTGAGCTACACTCAGATAAATTTTTTAAATAATTTTGAAAAATTAATTTTGCGAGATAATTAATCGGGAATACCGCCAAAGTCTTAACCCGGGAGTCTCGAACAAAAAATGTATGGCGCACTTTTTGATTGGTCCAGCGGATGCTGAGCTACACTCACTAAAACTGGGAAAAAAATTAGGAAAAAAAAATTTGCCAGATAATGACTCAAGAATAATGCCAAATTCTTTAGCAAAAAGTAGCGAACAAAAAATGTATGGCGCACTTTTTGATTGGTCCAGCGGATGCTGAGCTAAACTAGAAAACAAATTCGGAAAAATTTTAGAAAAATTAAATTCGCGAGATAATCGATTAGGAATACCACCAAAGTAGTTAGAAGAAAGTTCTGAACGAAAAATGTATGGCGCACTTTTTGATTGGTCCAGCGGATGCTGAGCTACACTCAGATAAACTTTTTAAAAAATTTTGAAAAATTAAATTTGCGAGATAATTAATCGGGAATACCGCCAAAGTCTTAACCCGGGAGTCTCGAACAAAAAATGTATGGCGCACTTTTTGATTCGTCCAGCGGATGCTGAGCTACACTCAGATAAATTTTTTAAAAAATTTAATTTGCGAGATAATTGGTCGGGAATACCGCCAAAGTCTTAACCCGGGAGTCTCGAACAAAAAATGTATGGCGCACTTTTTGATTGGTCCAGCGGATGCTGAGCTACACTCAGTAAAACTGGGAAAAAAATTAGGAAAAAAAAAAATTTGCCAGATAATGACTCAAGAATAATGCCAAATTCTTTAGCAAAAAGTAGCGAACAAAAAATGTATGGCGCACTTTTTGATTGGTCCAGCGGATGCTGAGCTAAACTAGAAAACAAATTCGGAAAAATTTTAGAAAAATTAAATTCGCGAGATAATCGATTAGGAGTACCACCAAAGTAGTTAGAAGAAAGTTCTGAACGAAAAATGTATGGCGCACTTTTTGATTGGTCCAGCGGATGCTGAGCTACACGCAGATAAATTTTTTAAAAAATTTAATTTGCGAGATAATTAATCGGGAATACCGCCAAAGTCTTAACCCAGGAGTCTCGAACAAAAAATGTATGGCGCACTTTTTGATTGGTCCAGTGGATGCTGAGCTACACTCAGATAAATTTTTTAAATAATTTTGAAAAATTAATTTTGCGAGATAATTAATCGGAAATACCGCCAAAGTCTTAACCCGGGAGTCTCGAACAAAAAATGTATGGCGCACTTTTTGATTGGTCCAGCGGATGCTGAGCTACACTCAGATAAATTTTTTAAAAAATTTAATTTGCGAGATAATTGGTCGGGAATACCGCCAAAGTCTTAACCCGGGAGTCTCGAACAAAAAATGTATGGCGCACTTTTTGATTGGTCTAGCGGATGCTGAGCTACACGCAGATAAATTTTTTAAATAATTTTGAAAAATTAATTTTGCGAGATAATTAATCGGGAATACCGCCAAAGTCTTAACCCGGGAGTCTCGAACAAAAAATGTATGGCGCACTTTTTGATTGGTCCAGCGGATGCTGAGCTAAACTAGAAAACAAATTCGGAAAAATTTTAGAAAAATTAAATTCGCGAGATAATCGATTAGGAATACCACCAAAGTAGTTAGAAGAAAGTTCTGAACGAAAAATGTATAGCGCACTTTTTGATTGGTCCAGCGGATGCTGAGTTACACTCAGATAAATTTTTTAAAAAATTTTGAAAAATTAAATTTGCGAGACAATTAATCGGGAATACCGCCAAAGTCTTAACCCGGGAGTCTCGAACAAAAAATGTATGGCGCACTTTTTGATTGGTCCAGCGGATGCTGAGCTACACTCAGATAAATTTTTTAAAAAATTAAATTTGCCAGTTAATTGGTCGGGAATACCGCCAAAGTCTTAACCCGGGAGTCTCGAACAAAAAATGTATGGCGCACTTTTTGATTGGTCCAGCGGATGCTGAGCTACACTCAGATAAATTTTTTAAAAAATTTAATTTGCGAGATAATTGGTCGGGAATACCGCCAAAGTCTTAACCCGGGAGTCTCGAACAAAAAATGTATGGCGCACTTTTTGATTGGTCCAGCGGATGCTGAGCTAAACTAGAAAACAAATTCAGAAAAATTTTAGAAAAATTAAATTCGCGAGATAATCGATTAGGAATACCACCAAAGTAGTTAGAAGAAAGTTCTGAACGAAAAATGTATGGCGCACTTTTTGATTGGTCCAGCGGATGCTGAGCTACACTCAGATAAATTTTTTAAAAAATTTAATTTGCGAGATTATTAATCGGGAATACCGCCAAAGTCTTAACCCGGGAGTCTCGAACAAAAAATGTATGGCGCACTTTTTGATTGGTCCAGCGGATGCTGAGCTACACTCAGATAAATTTTTTAAAAAATTAAATTTGCCAGTTAATTGGTCGGGAATACCGCCAAAGTCTTAACCCGGGAGTCTCGAACAAAAAATGTATGGCGCACTTTTTGATTGGTCCAGCGGATGCTGAGCTACACTCAGATAAATTTTTTAAATAATTTTGAAAAATTAATTTTGCGAGATAATTAATCGGGAATACCGCCAAAGTCTTAACCCGGGAGTCTCGAACAAAAAATGTATGGCGCACTTTTTGATTGGTCCAGCGGATGCTGAGCTACACTCACTAAAAGTGGGAAAAAAATTAGTAAAAAAAAAATTTGCCAGATAATGACTCAAGAATAATGCCAAATTCTTTAGCAAAAAGTAGCGAACAAAAAATGTATGGCGCACTTTTTGATTGGTCCAGCGGATGCTGAGCTAAACTAGAAAACAAATTCAGAAAAATTTTAGAAAAATTAAATTCGCGAGATAATCGATTAGGAATACCACCAAAGTAGTTAGAAGAAAGTTCTGAACGAAAAATGTATAGCGCACTTTCTGATTGGTCCAGCGGATGCTGAGCTACGCTCAGATAAAATTTTTAAAAAATTAAATTTGCGAGATAATTAATCGGGAATACCGCAAAAGTTTTAACCCGGGAGTCTCGAACAAAAAATGTATGGCGCACTTTTTGATTGGTCCAGCGGATGCTGAGCTACACTCAGATAAATTTTTTAAAAAATTTAATTTGCGAGATAATTGGTCGGGAATACCGCCAAAGTCTTAACCCGGGAGTCTCGAACAAAAAATGTATGGCGCACTTTTTGATTGGTCCAGCGGATGCTGAGCTACACTCACTAAAACTGGGAAAAAAATTAAGAAAAAAAAATTTGCGAGATAATGACTCAAGAATAACGCCAAATTCTTTAGCAAAAAGTAGCGAACAAAAAATGTATGGCGCACTTTTTGATTGGTCCAGCGGATGCTGAGCTACACTCATTAAAACTGGGAAAAAAATTAGGAAAAAGAAAATTTGCCAGATAATGACTCAAGAATAATGCCAAATTCTTTAGCAAAAAGTAGCGAACAAAAAGTGTATGGCGCACTTTTTGATTGGTCAAGCGGATGCTGAGCTAAACTAGAAAACAAATTCGGAAAAATTTTAGAAAATATAAATTCGCGAGATAATCGATTAGGAATACCACCAAAGTAGTTAGAAGAAAGTTCTGAACGAGAAATGTATGGCGCACTTTTTGATTGGTCTAGTGGATGCTGAGCTACACTCAGATAAATTTTTTAAAACATTTAATTTGCGAGATAATTGGTCGGGAATACCGCCAAAGTCTTAACCCGGGAGTCTCGAACAAAAAATGTATGGCGCACTTTTTGATTGGTCCAGCGGATGCTGAGCAACACTCACTAAAACTGGGAAAAAAATTAGGAAAAAAAAAATTTGCCAGATAATGACTCAAGAATAATGCCAAATTCTTTAGCAAAAAGTAGCGAACAAAAAAAGTATGGCGCACTTTTTGATTGGTCCAGCGGATGCTGAGCTACACTAAGATAAATTTTTTAAAAAATTCTGAAAAATTAAATTTGCGAGATAATTAATCGGGAATACCGCCAAAGTCTTAACCCGGGAGTCTCGAACAAAAAATGTATGGAGCACTTTTTGATTGGTCCAGCGGATGCTGAGCTACACTCAGATAAATTTTTTAAAAAATTTTAAAAAATTAAATTTGCGAGATAATTAATCGGGAATACCGCCAAAGTCTTAACCCGGGAGTCTCGAACAAAAAATGTATGGAGCACTTTTTGATTGGTCCAGCGGATGCTGAGCTACACGCAGATAAATTTTTTAAAAAATTTAATTTGCGAGATAATTAATCGGGAATACCGCCAAAGTCTTAACCCAGGAGTCTCGAACAAAAAATGTATGGCGCACTTTTTGATTGGTCCAGTGGATGCTGAGCTACACTCAGATAAATTTTTTAAATAATTTTGAAAAATTAATTTTGCGAGATAATTAATCGGAAATACCGCCAAAGTCTTAACCCGGGAGTCTCGAACAAAAAATGTATGGCGCACTTTTTGATTGGTCCAGCGGATGCTGAGCTACACTCAGATAAATTTTTTAAAAAATTTAATTTGCGAGATAATTGGTCGGGAATACCGCCAAAGTCTTAACCCGGGAGTCTCGAACAAAAAATGTATGGCGCACTTTTTGATTGGTCCAGCGGATGCTGAGCTACACTCATTAAAACTGGGAAAAAAATTAGGAAAAAGAAAATTTGCCAGATAATGACTCAAGAATAATGCCAAATTCTTTAGCAAAAAGTAGCGAACAAAAAGTGTATGGCGCACTTTTTGATAGGTCAAGCGGATGCTGAGCTAAACTAGAAAACAAATTCGGAAAAATTTTAGAAAATATAAATTCGCGAGATAATCGATTAGGAATACCACCAAAGTAGTTAGAAGAAAGTTCTGAACGAGAAATGTATGGCGCACTTTTTGATTGGTCTAGTGGATGCTGAGCTACACTCAGATAAATTTTTTAAAACATTTAATTTGCGAGATAATTGGTCGGGAATACCGCCAAAGTCTTAACCCGGGAGTCTCGAACAAAAAATGTATGGCGCACTTTTTGATTGGTCCAGCGGATGCTGAGCAACACTCACTAAAACTGGGAAAAAAATTAGGAAAAAAAAAATTTGCCAGATAATGACTCAAGAATAATGCCAAATTCTTTAGCAAAAAGTAGCGAACAAAAAAAGTATGGCGCACTTTTTGATTGGTCCAGCGGATGCTGAGCTACACTAAGATAAATTTTTTAAAAAATTTGAAAAATTAAATTTGCGAGATAATTAATCGGGAATACCGCCAAAGTCTTAACCCGGGAGTCTCGAACAAAAAATGTATGGCGCACTTTTTGATTGGTCCAGCGGATGCTGAGCTACACTCAGATAAATTTTTTAAAAAATTTTAAAAAATTAAATTTGCGAGATAATTAATCGGGAATACCGCCAAAGTCTTAACCCGGGAGTCTCGAACAAAAAATGTATGGAGCACTTTTTGATTGGTCCAGCGGATGCTGAGCTACACTCAGATAAATTTTTTAAAAAATTTAATTTGCGAGATAATTAATCGGGAATACCGCCAAAGTCTTAACCCAGGAGTCTCGAACAAAAAATGTATGGCGCACTTTTTGATTGGTCCAGCGGATGCTGAGCTACACTCAGATAAATTTTTTAAATAATTTTGAAAAATTAATTTTGCGAGATAATTAATCGGAAATACCGCCAAAGTCTTAACCCGGGAGTCTCGAACAAAAAATGTATGGCGCACTTTTTGATTGGTCCAGCGGATGCTGAGCTACACTCAGATAAATTTTTTAAAAAATTTAATTTGCGAGATAATTGGTCGGGAATACCGCCAAAGTCTTAACCCGGGAGTCTCGAACAAAAAATGTATGGCGCACTTTTTGATTGGTCCAGCGGATGCTGAGCTACACGCAGATAAATTTTTTAAATAATTTTGAAAAATTAATTTTGCGAGATAATTAATCGGGAATACCGCCAAAGTCTTAACCCGGGAGTCTCGAACAAAAAATGTATGGCGCACTTTTTGATTGGTCCAGCGGATGCTGAGCTACACTCACTAAAAGTGGGAAAAAAATTAGTAAAAAAAAAATTTGCCAGATAATGACTCAAGAATAATGCCAAATTCTTTAGCAAAAAGTAGCGAACAAAAAATGTATGGCGCACTTTTTGATTGGTCCAGCGGATGCTGAGCTAAACTAGAAAACAAATTCGGAAAAATTTTAGAAAAATTAAATTCGCGAGATAATCGATTAGGAATACCACCAAAGTAGTTAGAAGAAAGTTCTGAACGAAAAATGTATAGCGCACTTTTTGATTGGTCCAGCGGATGCTGAGTTACACTCAGATAAATTTTTTAAAAAATTTTGAAAAATTAAATTTGCGAGATAATTAATCGGGAATACCGCCAAAGTCTTAACCCGGGAGTCTCGAACAAAAAATGTATGGCGCACTTTTTGATTGGTCCAGCGGATGCTGAGCTACACTCAGATAAATTTTTTAAAAAATTAAATTTGCGAGATAATTGGTCGGGAATACCGCCAAAGTCTTAACCCGGGAGTCTCGAACAAAAAATGTATGGCGCACTTTTTGATTGGTCCAGCGGATGCTGAGCTACACTCAGATAAATTTTTTAAAAAATTTAATTTGCGAGATAATTGATCGGGAATACCGCCAAAGTCTTAACCCGGGAGTCTCGAACAAAAAATGTATGGCGCACTTTTTGATTGGTCCAGCGGATGCTGAGCTAAACTAGAAAACAAATTCAGAAAAATTTTAGAAAAATTAAATTCGCGAGATAATCGATTAGGAATACCACCAAAGTAGTTAGAAGAAAGTTCTGAACGAAAAATGTATGGCGCACTTTTTGATTGGTCCAGCGGATGCTGAGCTACACTCAGATAAATTTTTTAAAAAATTTTGAAAAATTAAATTTGCGAGATTATTAATCGGGAATACCGCCAAAGTCTTAACCCGGGAGTCTCGAACAAAAAATGTATGGCGCACTTTTTGATTGGTCCAGCGGATGCTGAGCTACACTCAGATAAATTTTTTAAAAAATTAAATTTGCCAGTTAATTGGTCGGGAATACCGCCAAAGTCTTAACCCGGGAGTCTCGAACAAAAAATGTATGGCGCACTTTTTGATTGGTCCAGCGGATGCTGAGCTAAACTAGAAAACAAATTCAGAAAAATTTTAGAAAAATTAAATTCGCGAGATAATCGATTAGGAATACCACCAAAGTAGTTAGAAGAAAGTTCTGAACGAAAAATGTATGGCGCACTTTTTGATTGGTCCAGCGGATGCTGAGCTACACTCAGATAAACTTTTTAAAAAATTTTGAAAAATTAAATTTGCGAGATAATTAATCGGGAATACCGCCAAAGTCTTAACCCGGGAGTCTCGAACAAAAAATGTATGGAGCACTTTTTGATTGGTCCAGCGGATGCTGAGCTACACTCAGATAAATTTTTTAAAAAAATTTGAAAAATTAAATTTGCGAGATAATTAATCGGGAATACCGCCAAAGTCTTAACCCGGGAGTCTCGAACAAAAAATGTATGGCGCACTTTTTGATTGGTCCAGCGGATGCTGAGCTACACTCAGATAAATTTTTTAAAAAATTTAATTTGCGAGATAATTAATCGGAAATACCGCCAAAGTCTTAACCCGGGAGTCTCGAACAAAAAATGTATGGCGCACTTTTTGATTGGTCCAGCGGATGCTGAGCTACACTCAGATAAATTTTTTAAATAATTTTGAAAAATTAATTTTGCGAGATAATTAATCGGGAATACCGCCAAAGTCTTAACCCGGGAGTCTCGAACAAAAAATGTATGGCGCACTTTTTGATTGGTCCAGCGGATGCTGAGCTACACTCACTAAAACTGGGAAAAAAATTAGGAAAAAAAAATTTGCCAGATAATGACTCAAGAATAATGCCAAATTCTTTAGCAAAAAGTAGCGAACAAAAAATGTATGGCGCACTTTTTGATTGGTCCAGCGGATGCTGAGCTAAACTAGAAAACAAATTCGGAAAAATTTTAGAAAAATTAAATTCGCGAGATAATCGATTAGGAATACCACCAAAGTAGTTAGAAGAAAGTTCTGAACGAAAAATGTATGGCGCACTTTTTGATTGGTCCAGCGGATGCTGAGCTACACTCAGATAAACTTTTTAAAAAATTTTGAAAAATTAAATTTGCGAGATAATTAATCGGGAATACCGCCAAATTCTTAACCCGGGAGTCTCGAACAAAAAATGTATGGAGCACTTTTTGATTGGTCCAGCGGATGCTGAGCTACACTCAGATAAATTTTTTAAAAAATTTAATTTGCGAGATAATTAATCGGGAATACCGCCAAAGTCTTAACCCGGGAGTCTCGAACAAAAAATGTATGGCGCACTTTTTGATTGGTCTAGTGGATGCTGAGCTACACTCAGATAAATTTTTTAAAAAATTTAATTTGCGAGATAATTAATCGGGAATACCGCCAAAGTCTTAACCCGGGAGTCTCGAACAAAAAATGTATGGCGCACTTTTTGATTCGTCCAGCGGATGCTGAGCTACACTCAGATAAATTTTTTAAAAAATTTAATTTGCGAGATAATTGGTCGGGAATACCGCCAAAGTCTTAACCCGGGAGTCTCGAACAAAAAATGTATGGCGCACTTTTTGATTGGTCCAGCGGATGCTGAGCTACACTCAGATAAATTTTTTAAATAATTTTGAAAAATTAATTTTGCGAGATAATTAATCGGGAATACCGCCAAAGTCTTAACCCGGGAGTCTCGAACAAAAAATGTATGGCGCACTTTTTGATTCGTCCAGCGGATGCTGAGCTACACTCAGATAAATTTTTTAAAAAATTTAATTTGCGAGATAATTGGTCGGGAATACCGCCAAAGTCTTAACCCGGGAGTCTCGAACAAAAAATGTATGGCGCACTTTTTGATTGGTCCAGCGGATGCTGAGCTACACTCACTAAAACTGGGAAAAAAATTAGGAAAAAAAAAAATTTGCCAGATAATGACTCAAGAATAATGCCAAATTCTTTAGCAAAAAGTAGCGAACAAAAAATGTATGGCGCACTTTTTGATTGGTCCAGCGGATGCTGAGCTAAACTAGAAAACAAATTCGGAAAAATTTTAGAAAAATTAAATTCGCGAGATAATCGATTAGGAGTACCACCAAAGTAGTTAGAAGAAAGTTCTGAACGAAAAATGTATGGCGCACTTTTTGATTGGTCCAGCGGATGCTGAGCTACACTAAGATAATTTTTTAAAAAATTCTGAAAAATTAAATTTGCGAGATAATTAATCGGGAATACCGCCAAAGTCTTAACCCGGGAGTCTCGAACAAAAAATGTATGGAGCACTTTTTGATTGGTCCAGCGGATGCTGAGCTACACTCAGATAAATTTTTTAAAAAATTTTAAAAAATTAAATTTGCGAGATAATTAATCGGGAATACCGCCAAAGTCTTAACCCGGGAGTCTCGAACAAAAAATGTATGGAGCACTTTTTGATTGGTCCAGCGGATGCTGAGCTACACGCAGATAAATTTTTTAAAAAATTTAATTTGCGAGATAATTAATCGGGAATACCGCCAAAGTCTTAACCCAGGAGTCTCGAACAAAAAATGTATGGCGCACTTTTTGATTGGTCCAGTGGATGCTGAGCTACACTCAGATAAATTTTTTAAATAATTTTGAAAAATTAATTTTGCGAGATAATTAATCGGAAATACCGCCAAAGTCTTAACCCGGGAGTCTCGAACAAAAAATGTATGGCGCACTTTTTGATTGGTCCAGCGGATGCTGAGCTACACTCAGATAAATTTTTTAAAAAATTTAATTTGCGAGATAATTGGTCGGGAATACCGCCAAAGTCTTAACCCGGGAGTCTCGAACAAAAAATGTATGGCGCACTTTTTGATTGGTCCAGCGGATGCTGAGCTACACGCAGATAAATTTTTTAAATAATTTTGAAAAATTAATTTTGCGAGATAATTAATCGGGAATACCGCCAAAGTCTTAACCCGGGAGTCTCGAACAAAAAATGTATGGCGCACTTTTTGATTGGTCCAGCGGATGCTGAGCTAAACTAGAAAACAAATTCGGAAAAATTTTAGAAAAATTAAATTCGCGAGATAATCGATTAGGAATACCACCAAAGTAGTTAGAAGAAAGTTCTGAACGAAAAATGTATAGCGCACTTTTTGATTGGTCCAGCGGATGCTGAGCTACACTCAGATAAATTTTTTAAAAAATTTTGAAAAATTAAATTTGCGAGACAATTAATCGGGAATACCGCCAAAGTCTTAACCCGGGAGTCTCGAACAAAAAATGTATGGCGCACTTTTTGATTGGTCCAGCGGATGCTGAGCTACACTCAGATAAATTTTTTAAAAAATTAAATTTGCCAGTTAATTGGTCGGGAATACCGCCAAAGTCTTAACCCGGGAGTCTCGAACAAAAAATGTATGGCGCACTTTTTGATTGGTCCAGCGGATGCTGAGCTACACTCAGATAAATTTTTTAAAAAATTTAATTTGCGAGATAATTGGTCGGGAATACCGCCAAAGTCTTAACCCGGGAGTCTCGAACAAAAAATGTATGGCGCACTTTTTGATTGGTCCAGCGGATGCTGAGCTAAACTAGAAAACAAATTCAGAAAAATTTTAGAAAAATTAAATTCGCGAGATAATCGATTAGGAATACCACCAAAGTAGTTAGAAGAAAGTTCTGAACGAAAAATGTATGGCGCACTTTTTGATTGGTCCAGCGGATGCTGAGCTACACTCAGATAAATTTTTTAAAAAATTTTGAAAAATTAAATTTGCGAGATTATTAATCGGGAATACCGCCAAAGTCTTAACCCGGGAGTCTCGAACAAAAAATGTATGGCGCACTTTTTGATTGGTCCAGCGGATGCTGAGCTACACTCAGATAAATTTTTTAAAAAATTAAATTTGCCAGTTAATTGGTCGGGAATACCGCCAAAGTCTTAACCCGGGAGTCTCGAACAAAAAATGTATGGCGCACTTTTTGATTGGTCCAGCGGATGCTGAGCTACACTCAGATAAATTTTTTAAATAATTTTGAAAAATTAATTTTGCGAGATAATTAATCGGGAATACCGCTAAAGTCTTAACCCGGGAGTCTCGAACAAAAAATGTATGGCGCACTTTTTGATTGGTCCAGCGGATGCTGAGCTACACTCACTAAAAGTGGGAAAAAAATTAGTAAAAAAAAAATTTGCCAGATAATGACTCAAGAATAATGCCAAATTCTTTAGCAAAAAGTAGCGAACAAAAAATGTATGGCGCACTTTTTGATTGGTCCAGCGGATGCTGAGCTAAACTAGAAAACAAATTCAGAAAAATTTTAGAAAAATTAAATTCGCGAGATAATCGATTAGGAATACCACCAAAGTAGTTAGAAGAAAGTTCTGAACGAAAAATGTATAGCGCACTTTTTGATTGGTCCAGCGGATGCTGAGCTACGCTCAGATAAAATTTTTAAAAAATTAAATTTGCGAGATAATTAATCGGGAATACCGCAAAAGTTTTAACCCGGGAGTCTCGAACAAAAAATGTATGGCGCACTTTTTGATTGGTCCAGCGGATGCTGAGCTACACTCAGATAAATTTTTTAAAAAATTTAATTTGCGAGATAATTGGTCGGGAATACCGCCAAAGTCTTAACCCGGGAGTCTCGAACAAAAAATGTATGGCGCACTTTTTGATTGGTCCAGCGGATGCTGAGCTACACTCACTAAAACTGGGAAAAAAATTAGGAAAAAAAAATTTGCTAGATAATGACTCAAGAATAATGCCAAATTCTTTAGCAAAAAGTAGCGAACAAAAAATGTATGGCGCACTTTTTGATTGGTCCAGCGGATGCTGAGCTACACTCATTAAAACTGGGAAAAAAATTAGGAAAAAGAAAATTTGCCAGATAATGACTCAAGAATAATGCCAAATTCTTTAGCAAAAAGTAGCGAACAAAAAGTGTATGGCGCACTTTTTGATAGGTCAAGCGGATGCTGAGCTAAACTAGAAAACAAATTCGGAAAAATTTTAGAAAATATAAATTCGCGAGATAATCGATTAGGAATACCACCAAAGTAGTTAGAAGAAAGTTCTGAACGAGAAATGTATGGCGCACTTTTTGATTGGTCTAGTGGATGCTGAGCTACACTCAGATAAATTTTTTAAAACATTTAATTTGCGAGATAATTGGTCGGGAATACCGCCAAAGTCTTAACCCGGGAGTCTCGAACAAAAAATGTATGGCGCACTTTTTGATTGGTCCAGCGGATGCTGAGCAACACTCACTAAAACTGGGAAAAAAATTAGGAAAAAAAAAATTTGCCAGATAATGACTCAAGAATAATGCCAAATTCTTTAGCAAAAAGTAGCGAACAAAAAAAGTATGGCGCACTTTTTGATTGGTCCAGCGGATGCTGAGCTACACTAAGATAAATTTTTTAAAAAATTCTGAAAAATTAAATTTGCGAGATAATTAATCGGGAATACCGCCAAAGTCTTAACCCGGGAGTCTCGAACAAAAAATGTATGGAGCACTTTTTGATTGGTCCAGCGGATGCTGAGCTACACTCAGATAAATTTTTTAAAAAATTTTAAAAAATTAAATTTGCGAGATAATTAATCGGGAATACCGCCAAAGTCTTAACCCGGGAGTCTCGAACAAAAAATGTATGGAGCACTTTTTGATTGGTCCAGCGGATGCTGAGCTACACGCAGATAAATTTTTTAAAAAATTTAATTTGCGAGATAATTAATCGGGAATACCGCCAAAGTCTTAACCCAGGAGTCTCGAACAAAAAATGTATGGCGCACTTTTTGATTGGTCCAGTGGATGCTGAGCTACACTCAGATAAATTTTTTAAATAATTTTGAAAAATTAATTTTGCGAGATAATTAATCGGAAATACCGCCAAAGTCTTAACCCGGGAGTCTCGAACAAAAAATGTATGGCGCACTTTTTGATTGGTCCAGCGGATGCTGAGCTACACTCAGATAAATTTTTTAAAAAATTTAATTTGCGAGATAATTGGTCGGGAATACCGCCAAAGTCTTAACCCGGGAGTCTCGAACAAAAAATGTATGGCGCACTTTTTGATTGGTCCAGCGGATGCTGAGCTACACGCAGATAAATTTTTTAAATAATTTTGAAAAATTAATTTTGCGAGATAATTAATCGGGAATACCGCCAAAGTCTTAACCCGGGAGTCTCGAACAAAAAATGTATGGCGCACTTTTTGATTGGTCCAGCGGATGCTGAGCTACACTCACTAAAAGTGGGAAAAAAATTAGTAAAAAAAAAATTTGCCAGATAATGACTCAAGAATAATGCCAAATTCTTTAGCAAAAAGTAGCGAACAAAAAATGTATGGCGCACTTTTTGATTGGTCCAGCGGATGCTGAGCTAAACTAGAAAACAAATTCAGAAAAATTTTAGAAAAATTAAATTCGCGAGATAATCGATTAGGAATACCACCAAAGTAGTTAGAAGAAAGTTCTGAACGAAAAATGTATGGCGCACTTTTTGATTGGTCCAGCGGATGCTGAGCTACACTCAGATAAATTTTTTAAAAAATTTTGAAAAATTAAATTTGCGAGATTATTAATCGGGAATACCGCCAAAGTCTTAACCCGGGAGTCTCGAACAAAAAATGTATGGCGCACTTTTTGATTGTTCCAGCGGATGCTGAGCTACACTCAGATAAATTTTTTAAAAAATTAAATTTGCCAGTTAATTGGTCGGGAATACCGCCAAAGTCTTAACCCGGGAGTCTCGAACAAAAAATGTATGGCGCACTTTTTGATTGGTCCAGCGGATGCTGAGCTACACTCAGATAAATTTTTTAAATAATTTTGAAAAATTAATTTTGCGAGATAATTAATCGGGAATACCGCTAAAGTCTTAACCCGGGAGTCTCGAACAAAAAATGTATGGCGCACTTTTTGATTGGTCCAGCGGATGCTGAGCTACACTCACTAAAAGTGGGAAAAAAATTAGTAAAAAAAAAATTTGCCAGATAATGACTCAAGAATAATGCCAAATTCTTTAGCAAAAAGTAGCGAACAAAAAATGTATGGCGCACTTTTTGATTGGTCCAGCGGATGCTGAGCTAAACTAGAAAACAAATTCAGAAAAATTTTAGAAAAATTAAATTCGCGAGATAATCGATTAGGAATACCACCAAAGTAGTTAGAAGAAAGTTCTGAACGAAAAATGTATAGCGCACTTTCTGATTGGTCCAGCGGATGCTGAGCTACGCTCAGATAAAATTTTTAAAAAATTAAATTTGCGAGATAATTAATCGGGAATACCGCAAAAGTTTTAACCCGGGAGTCTCGAACAAAAAATGTATGGCGCACTTTTTGATTGGTCCAGCGGATGCTGAGCTACACTCAGATAAATTTTTTAAAAAATTTAATTTGCGAGATAATTGGTCGGGAATACCGCCAAAGTCTTAACCCGGGAGTCTCGAACAAAAAATGTATGGCGCACTTTTTGATTGGTCCAGCGGATGCTGAGCTACACTCATTAAAACTGGGAAAAAAATTAGGAAAAAGAAAATTTGCCAGATAATGACTCAAGAATAATGCCAAATTCTTTAGCAAAAAGTAGCGAACAAAAAGTGTATGGCGCACTTTTTGATAGGTCAAGCGGATGCTGAGCTAAACTAGAAAACAAATTCGGAAAAATTTTAGAAAATATAAATTCGCGAGATAATCGATTAGGAATACCACCAAAGTAGTTAGAAGAAAGTTCTGAACGAGAAATGTATGGCGCACTTTTTGATTGGTCTAGTGGATGCTGAGCTACACTCAGATAAATTTTTTAAAACATTTAATTTGCGAGATAATTGGTCGGGAATACCGCCAAAGTCTTAACCCGGGAGTCTCGAACAAAAAATGTATGGCGCACTTTTTGATTGGTCCAGCGGATGCTGAGCAACACTCACTAAAACTGGGAAAAAAATTAGGAAAAAAAAAATTTGCCAGATAATGACTCAAGAATAATGCCAAATTCTTTAGCAAAAAGTAGCGAACAAAAAAAGTATGGCGCACTTTTTGATTGGTCCAGCGGATGCTGAGCTAAACTAGAAAACAAATTAGGAAAAATTTAAGAAAAATTAAATTCGCGAGATAATCTATTAGGAATACCACCAAAGTAGTTAGAAGAAAGTTCTGAACGAAAAATGTATGGCGCACTTTTTGATTGGTCCAGCGAATGCTGAGCTACACTCAGATAAATTTTTTAAAAAATTTTGAAAAATTAAATTTGCGAGATAATTAATCGGGAATACTGCCAAAGTCTTAACCCGGGAGTCTCGAACAAACATGTATGGAGCACTTTTTGATTGGTCCAGCGGATGCTGAGCTACACTCAGATAAATTTTTTAAAAAATTTTGAAAAATTAAATTTGCGAGATAATTAATCGGGAATACCGCCAAAGTCTTAACCCGGGAGTCTCGAACTAAAAATGTATGGAGCACTTTTTGATTGGTCCAGCGGATGCTGAGCTACACGCAGATAAATTTTTTAAAAAATTTAATTTGCGAGATAATTAATCGGGAATACCGCCAAAGTCTTAACCCGGGAGTCTCGAACAAAAAATGTATGGCGCACTTTTTGATTGGTCCAGTGGATGCTGAGCTACACTCAGATAAATTTTTTAAATAATTTTGAAAAATTAATTTTGCGAGATAATTAATCGGGAATACCGCCAAAGTCTTAACCCGGGAGTCTCGAACAAAAAATGTATGGCGCACTTTTTGATTCGTCCAGCGGATGCTGAGCTACACTCAGATAAATTTTTTAAAAAATTTAATTTGCGAGATAATTGGTCGGGAATACCGCCAAAGTCTTAACCTGGGAGTCTCGAACAAAAAATGTATGGCGCACTTTTTGATTGGTCCAGCGGATGCTGAGCTACACTCACTAAAACTGGGAAAAAAATTAGGAAAAAAAAATTTGCCAGATAATGACTCAAGAATAATGCCAAATTATTTAGCAAAAAGTAGCGAACAAAAAATGTATGGCGCACTTTTTGATTGGTCCAGCGGATGCTGAGCTAAACTAGAAAACAAATTCGGAAAAATTTTAGAAAAATTAAATTCGCGAGATAATCGATTAGGAGTACCACCAAAGTAGTTAGAAGAAAGTTCTGAACGAAAAATGTATGGCGCACTTTTTGATTGGTCCAGCGGATGCTGAGCTACACTAAGATAAATTTTTTATAAAATTCTGAAAAATTAAATTTGCGAGATAATTAATCGGGAATACCGCCAAAGTCTTAACCCGGGAGTCTCGAACAAAAAATGTATGGAGCACTTTTTGATTGGTCCAGCGGATGCTGAGCTACACTCAGATAAATTTTTTAAAAAATTTAATTTGCGAGATAATTAATCGGGAATACCGCCAAAGTCTTAACCCGGGAGTCTCGAACAAAAAATGTATGGAGCACTTTTTGATTGGTCCAGCGGATGCTGAGCTACACTCAGATAAATTTTTTAAAAAATTTAATTTGCGAGATAATTAATCGGAAATACCGCCAAAGTCTTAACCCGGGAGTCTCGAACAAAAAATGTATGGCGCACTTTTTGATTGGTCCAGCGGATGCTGAGCTACACTCACTAAAACTGGGAAAAAAATTAGGAAAAAAAAAATTTGCCAGATAATGACTCAAGAATAATGCCAAATTCTTTAGCAAAAAGTAGCGAACAAAAAATGTATGGCGCACTTTTTGATTGGTCCAGCGGATGCTGAGCTAAACTAGAAAACAAATTCGGAAAAATTTTAGAAAAATTAAATTCGCGAGATAATCGATTAGGAATACCACCAAAGTAGTTAGAAGAAAGTTCTGAACGAAAAATGTATGGAGCACTTTTTGATTGGTCCAGCGGATGCTGAGCTACACTCAGATAAATTTTTTAAAAAATTTTGAAAAATTAAATTTGCGAGATAATTAATCGGGAATACCGCCAAAGTCTTAACCCGGGAGTCTCGAACAAAAAATGTATGGAGCACTTTTTGATTGGTCCAGCGGATGCTGAGCTACACGCAGATAAATTTTTTAAAAAATTTAATTTGCGAGATAATTAATCGGGAATACCGCCAAAGTCTTAACCCGGGAGTCTCGAACAAAAAATGTATGGCGCACTATTTGATTGGTCCAGTGGATGCTGAGCTACACTCAGATAAATTTTTTAAATAATTTTGAAAAATTAATTTTGCGAGATAATTAATCGGGAATACCGCCAAAGTCTTAACCCGGGAGTCTCGAACAAAAAATGTATGGCGCACTTTTTGATTCGTCCAGCGGATGCTGAGCTACACTCAGATAAATTTTTTAATAAATTTAATTTGCGAGATAATTAATCGGGAATACCGCCAAAGTCTTAACCCGGGAGTCTCGAACAAAAAATGTATGGAGCACTTTTTGATTGGTCCAGCGGATGCTGAGCTACACTCACTAAAACTGGGAAAAAAATTAGGAAAAAAAAATTTGCCAGATAATGACTCAAGAATAATGCCAAATTATTTAGCAAAAAGTAGCGAACAAAAAATGTATGGCGCACTTTTTGATTGGTCCAGCGGATGCTGAGCTAAACTAGAAAACAAATTCGGAAAAATTTTAGAAAAATTAAATTCGCGAGATAATCGATTAGGAGTACCACCAAAGTAGTTAGAAGAAAGTTCTGAACGAAAAATGTATGGCGCACTTTTTGATTGGTCCAGCGGATGCTGAGCTACACTAAGATAAATTTTTTATAAAATTCTGAAAAATTAAATTTGCGAGATAATTAATCGGGAATACCGCCAAAGTCTTAACCCGGGAGTCTCGAACAAAAAATGTATGGAGCACTTTTTGATTGGTCCAGCGGATGCTGAGCTACACTCAGATAAATTTTTTAAAAAATTTAATTTGCGAGATAATTAATCGGGAATACCGCCAAAGTCTTAACCCGGGAGTCTCGAACAAAAAATGTATGGAGCACTTTTTGATTGGTCCAGCGGATGCTGAGCTACACTCAGATAAATTTTTTAAAAAATTTAATTTGCGAGATAATTAATCGGAAATACCGCCAAAGTCTTAACCCGGGAGTCTCGAACAAAAAATGTATGGCGCACTTTTTGATTGGTCCAGCGGATGCTGAGCTACACTCACTAAAACTGGGAAAAAAATTAGGAAAAAAAAAATTTGCCAGATAATGACTCAAGAATAATGCCAAATTCTTTAGCAAAAAGTAGCGAACAAAAAATGTATGGCGCACTTTTTGATTGGTCCAGCGGATGCTGAGCTAAACTAGAAAACAAATTCGGAAAAATTTTAGAAAAATTAAATTCGCGAGATAATCGATTAGGAATACCACCAAAGTAGTTAGAAGAAAGTTCTGAACGAAAAATGTATGGAGCACTTTTTGATTGGTCCAGCGGATGCTGAGCTACACTCAGATAAATTTTTTAAAAAATTTAATTTGCGAGATAATTAATCGGGAATACCGCCAAAGTCTTAACCCGGGAGTCTCGAACAAAAAATGTATGGCGCACTTTTTGATTGGTCCAGTGGATGCTGAGCTACACTCAGATAAATTTTTTAAATAATTTTGAAAAATTAATTTTGCGAGATAATTAATCGGGAATACCGCCAAAGTCTTAACCCGGGAGTCTCGAACAAAAAATGTATGGCGCACTTTTTGATTCGTCCAGCGGATGCTGAGCTACACTCAGATAAATTTTTTAAAAAATTTAATTTGCGAGATAATTGGTCGGGAATACCGCCAAAGTCTTAACCCGGGAGTCTCGAACAAAAAATGTATGGCGCACTTTTTGATTGGTCCAGCGGATGCTAAGCTACACTCACTAAAACTGGGAAAAAAATTAGGAACAAAAAAATTTGCCAGATAATGACTCAAGAATAATGCCAAATTCTTTAGCAAAAAGTAGCGAACAAAAAATGTATGGCGCACTTTTTGATTGGTCCAGCGGATGCTGAGCTAAACTAGAAAACAAATTCGGAAAAATTTTAGAAAAATTAAATTCGCGAGATAATCGATTAGGAATACCACCAAAGTAGTTAGAAGAAAGTTCTGAACGAAAAATGTATAGCGCACTTTTTGATTGGTCCAGCGGATGCTGAGTTACACTCAGATAAATTTTTTAAAAAATTTTGAAAAATTAAATTTGCGAGATAATTAATCGGGAATACCGCCAAAGTCTTAACCCGGGAGTCTCGAACAAAAAATGTATGGCGCACTTTTTGATTGGTCCAGCGGATGCTGAGCTACACTCAGATAAATTTTTTAAAAAATTAAATTTGCCAGTTAATTGGTCGGGAATACCGCCAAAGTCTTAACCCGGGAGTCTCGAACAAAAAATGTATGGCGCACTTTTTGATTGGTCCAGCGGATGCTGAGCTACACTCAGATAAATTTTTTAAAAAATTAAATTTGCGAGATAATTGGTCGGGAATACCGCCAAAGTCTTAACCCGGGAGTCTCGAACAAAAAATGTATGGCGCACTTTTTGATTGGTCCAGTGGATGCTGAGCTACACTCAGATAAATTTTTTAAATAATTTTGAAAAATTAATTTTGCGAGATAATTAATCGGGAATACCGCTAAAGTCTTAACCCGGGAGTCTCGAACAAAAAATGTATGGCGCACTTTTTGATTGGTCCAGCGGATGCTGAGCTACACTCACTAAAAGTGGGAAAAAAATTAGTAAAAAAAAAATTTGCCAGATAATGACTCAAGAATAATGCCAAATTCTTTAGCAAAAAGTAGCGAACAAAAAATGTATGGCGCACTTTTTGATTGGTCCAGCGGATGCTGAGCTAAACTAGAAAACAAATTCAGAAAAATTTTAGAAAAATTAAATTCGCGAGATAATCGATTAGGAATACCACCAAAGTAGTTAGAAGAAAGTTCTGAACGAAAAATGTATAGCGCACTTTTTGATTGGTCCAGCGGATGCTGAGTTACACTCAGATAAATTTTTTAAAAAATTTTGAAAAATTAAATTTGCGAGATAATTAATCAGGAATACCGCCAAAGTCTTAACCCGGGAGTCTCGAACAAAAAATGTATGGCGCACTTTTTGATTGGTCCAGCGGATGCTGAGCAACACTCACTAAAACTGGGAAAAAAATTAGGAAAAAAAAAATTTGCCAGATAATGACTCAAGAATAATGCCAAATTCTTTAGCAAAAAGTAGCGAACAAAAAAAGTATGGCGCACTTTTTGATTGGTCCAGCGGATGCTGAGCTAAACTAGAAAACAAATTCGGAAAAATTTTAGAAAAATTAAATTCGCGAGATAATCTATTAGGAATACCACCAAAGTAGTTAGAAGAAAGTTCTGAACGAAAAATGTATGGCGCACTTTTTGATTGGTCCAGCGAATGCTGAGCTACACTCAGATAAATTTTTTAAAAAATTTTGAAAAATTAAATTTGCGAGATAATTAATCAGGAATACCGCCAAAGTCTTAACCCGGGAGTCTCGAACAAAAAATGTATGGAGCACTTTTTGATTGGTCCAGCGGATGCTGAGCTACACTCAGATAAATTTTTTAAAAAATTTTGAAAAATTAAATTTGCGAGATAATTAATCGGGAATACCGCCAAAGTCTTAACCCGGGAGTCTCGAACAAAAAATGTATGGAGCACTTTTTGATTGGTCCAGCGGATGCTGAGCTACACGCAGATAAATTTTTTAAAAAATTTAATTTGCGAGATAATTAATCGGGAATACCGCCAAAGTCTTAACCCGGGAGTCTCGAACAAAAAATGTATGGCGCACTTTTTGATTGGTCCAGTGGATGCTGAGCTACACTCAGATAAATTTTTTAAATAATTTTGAAAAATTAATTTTGCGAGATAATTAATCGGGAATACCGCCAAAGTCTTAACCCGGGAGTCTCGAACAAAAAATGTATGGCGCACTTTTTGATTCGTACAGCGGATGCTGAGCTACACTCAGATAAATTTTTTAAAAAATTTAATTTGCGAGATAATTGGTCGGGAATACCGCCAAAGTCTTAACCCGGGAGTCTCGAACAAAAAATGTATGGCGCACTTTTTGATTGGTCCAGCGGATGCTGAGCTACACTCACTAAAACTGGGAAAAAAATTAGGAAAAAAAAAATTTGCCAGATAATGACTCAAGAATAATGCCAAATTCTTTAGCAAAAAGTAGCGAACAAAAAATGTATGGCGCACTTTTTGATTGGTCCAGCGGATGCTGAGCTAAACTAGAAAACAAATTCGGAAAAATTTTAGAAAAATTAAATTCGCGAGATAATCGATTAGGAGTACCACCAAAGTAGTTAGAAGAAAGTTCTGAACGAAAAATGTATGGCGCACTTTTTGATTGGTCCAGCGGATGCTGAGCTACACTAAGATAAATTTTTTATAAAATTCTGAAAAATTAAATTTGCGAGATAATTAATCGGGAATACCGCCAAAGTCTTAACCCGGGAGTCTCGAACAAAAAATGTATGGAGCACTTTTTGATTGGTCCAGCGGATGCTGAGCTACACTCAGATAAATTTTTTAAAAAATTTAATTTGCGAGATAATTAATCGGAAATACCGCCAAAGTCTTAACCCGGGAGTCTCGAACAAAAAATGTATGGCGCACTTTTTGATTGGTCTAGTGGATGCTGAGCTACACTCAGATAAATTTTTTAAATAATTTTGAAAAATTAATTTTGCGAGATAATTAATCGGGAATACCGCCAAAGTCTTAACCCGGGAGTCTCGAACAAAAAATGTATGGCGCACTTTTTGATTGGTCCAGCGGATGCTGAGCTACACTCACTAAAACTGGGAAAAAAATTAGGAAAAAAAAAATTTGCCAGATAATGACTCAAGAATAATGCCAAATTCTTTAGCAAAAAGTAGCGAACAAAAAATGTATGGCGCACTTTTTGATTGGTCCAGCGGATGCTGAGCTAAACTAGAAAACAAATTCGGAAAAATTTTAGAAAATATAAATTCGCGAGATAATCGATTAGGAATACCACCAAAGTAGTTAGAAGAAAGTTCTGAACGAGAAATGTATGGCGCACTTTTTGATTGGTCTAGTGGATGCTGAGCTACACTCAGATAAATTTTTTAAAACATTTAATTTGCGAGATAATTGGTCGGGAATACCGCCAAAGTCTTAACCCGGGAGTCTCGAACAAAAAATGTATGGCGCACTTTTTGATTGGTCCAGCGGATGCTGAGCAACACTCACTAAAACTGGGAAAAAAATTAGGAAAAAAAAAATTTGCCAGATAATGACTCAAGAATAATGCCAAATTCTTTAGCAAAAAGTAGCGAACAAAAAAAGTATGGCGCACTTTTTGATTGGTCCAGCGGATGCTGAGCTAAACTAGAAAACAAATTCGGAAAAATTTTAGAAAAATTAAATTCGCGAGATAATCTATTAGGAATACCACCAAAGTAGTTAGAAGAAAGTTCTGAACGAAAAATGTATGGCGCACTTTTTGATTGGTCCAGCGAATGCTGAGCTACACTCAGATAAATTTTTTAAAAAATTTTGAAAAATTAAATTTGCGAGATAATTAATCAGGAATACCGCCAAAGTCTTAACCCGGGAGTCTCGAACAAAAAATGTATGGAGCACTTTTTGATTGGTCCAGCGGATGCTGAGCTACACTCAGATAAATTTTTTAAAAAATTTTGAAAAATTAAATTTGCGAGATAATTAATCGGGAATACCGCCAAAGTCTTAACCCGGGAGTCTCGAACAAAAAATGTATGGAGCACTTTTTGATTGGTCCAGCGGATGCTGAGCTACACGCAGATAAATTTTTTAAAAAATTTAATTTGCGAGATAATTAATCGGGAATACCGCCAAAGTCTTAACCCGGGAGTCTCGAACAAAAAATGTATGGCGCACTTTTTGATTGGTCCAGTGGATGCTGAGCTACACTCAGATAAATTTTTTAAATAATTTTGAAAAATTAATTTTGCGAGATAATTAATCGGGAATACCGCCAAAGTCTTAACCCGGGAGTCTCGAACAAAAAATGTATGGCGCACTTTTTGATTCGTACAGCGGATGCTGAGCTACACTCAGATAAATTTTTTAAAAAATTTAATTTGCGAGATAATTGGTCGGGAATACCGCCAAAGTCTTAACCCGGGAGTCTCGAACAAAAAATGTATGGCGCACTTTTTGATTGGTCCAGCGGATGCTGAGCTACACTCACTAAAACTGGGAAAAAAATTAGGAAAAAAAAAATTTGCCAGATAATGACTCAAGAATAATGCCAAATTCTTTAGCAAAAAGTAGCGAACAAAAAATGTATGGCGCACTTTTTGATTGGTCCAGCGGATGCTGAGCTAAACTAGAAAACAAATTCGGAAAAATTTTAGAAAAATTAAATTCGCGAGATAATCGATTAGGAGTACCACCAAAGTAGTTAGAAGAAAGTTCTGAACGAAAAATGTATGGCGCACTTTTTGATTGGTCCAGCGGATGCTGAGCTACACTAAGATAAATTTTTTATAAAATTCTGAAAAATTAAATTTGCGAGATAATTAATCGGGAATACCGCCAAAGTCTTAACCCGGGAGTCTCGAACAAAAAATGTATGGAGCACTTTTTGATTGGTCCAGCGGATGCTGAGCTACACTCAGATAAATTTTTTAAAAAATTTAATTTGCGAGATAATTAATCGGAAATACCGCCAAAGTCTTAACCCGGGAGTCTCGAACAAAAAATGTATGGCGCACTTTTTGATTGGTCTAGTGGATGCTGAGCTACACTCAGATAAATTTTTTAAATAATTTTGAAAAATTAATTTTGCGAGATAATTAATCGGGAATACCGCCAAAGTCTTAACCCGGGAGTCTCGAACAAAAAATGTATGGCGCACTTTTTGATTGGTCCAGCGGATGCTGAGCTACACTCACTAAAACTGGGAAAAAAATTAGGAAAAAAAAAATTTGCCAGATAATGACTCAAGAATAATGCCAAATTCTTTAGCAAAAAGTAGCGAACAAAAAATGTATGGCGCACTTTTTGATTGGTCCAGCGGATGCTGAGCTAAACTAGAAAACAAATTCGGAAAAATTTTAGAAAAATTAAATTCGCGAGATAATCGATTAGGAATACCACCAAAGTAGTTAGAAGAAAGTTCTGAACGAAAAATGTATGGCGCACTTTTTGATTGGTCCAGCGAATGCTGAGCTACACTCAGATAAATTTTTTAAAAAATTTTGAAAAATTAAATTTGCGAGATAATTAATCGGGAATACCGCCAAAGTCTTAACCCGGGAGTCTCGAACAAAAAATGTATGGAGCACTTTTTGATTGGTCCAGCGGATGCTGAGCTACACTCAGATAAATTTTTTAAAAAATTTTGAAAAATTAAATTTGCGAGATAATTAATCGGGAATACCGCCAAAGTCTTAACCCGGGAGTCTCGAACAAAAAATGTATGGAGCACTTTTTGATTGGTCCAGCGGATGCTGAGCTACACGCAGATAAATTTTTTAAAAAATTTAATTTGCGAGATAATTAATCGGGAATACCGCCAAAGTCTTAACCCGGGAGTCTCGAACAAAAAATGTATGGCGCACTTTTTGATTGGTCCAGTGGATGCTGAGCTACACTCAGATAAATTTTTTAAATAATTTTGAAAAATTAATTTTGCGAGATAATTAATCGGGAATACCGCCAAAGTCTTAACCCGGGAGTCTCGAACAAAAAATGTATGGCGCACTTTTTGATTCGTCCAGCGGATGCTGAGCTACACTCAGATAAATTTTTTAAAAAATTTAATTTGCGAGATAATTGTTCGGGAATACCGCCAAAGTCTTAACCCGGGAGTCTCGAACAAAAAATGTATGGCGCACTTTTTGATTGGTCCAGCGGATGCTGAGCTACACTCACTAAAACTGGGAAAAAAATTAGGAAAAAAAAAATTTGCCAGATAATGACTCAAGAATAATGCCAAATTCTTTAGCAAAAAGTAGCGAACAAAAAATGTATGGCGCACTTTTTGATTGGTCCAGCGGATGCTGAGCTAAACTAGAAAACAAATTCGGAAAAATTTTAGAAAAATTAAATTCGCGAGATAATCGATTAGGAGTACCACCAAAGTAGTTAGAAGAAAGTTCTGAACGAAAAATGTATGGCGCACTTTTTGATTGGTCCAGCGGATGCTGAGCTACACTAAGATAAATTTTTTATAAAATTCTGAAAAATTAAATTTGCGAGATAATTAATCGGGAATACCGCCAAAGTCTTAACCCGGGAGTCTCGAACAAAAAATGTATGGAGCACTTTTTGATTGGTCCAGCGGATGCTGAGCTACACTCAGATAAATTTTTTAAAAAATTTAATTTGCGAGATAATTAATCGGGAATACCGCCAAAGTCTTAACCCGGGAGTCTCGAACAAAAAATGTATGGAGCACTTTTTGATTGGTCCAGCGGATGCTGAGCTACACTCAGATAAATTTTTTAAAAAATTTAATTTGCGAGATAATTAATCGGAAATACCGCCAAAGTCTTAACCCGGGAGTCTCGAACAAAAAATGTATGGCGCACTTTTTGATTGGTCTAGTGGATGCTGAGCTACACTCAGATAAATTTTTTAAATAATTTTGAAAAATTAATTTTGCGAGATAATTAATCGGGAATACCGCCAAAGTCTTAACCCGGGAGTCTCGAACAAAAAATGTATGGCGCACTTTTTGATTGGTCCAGCGGATGCTGAGCTACACTCACTAAAACTGGGAAAAAAATTAGGAAAAAAAAAATTTGCCAGATAATGACTCAAGAATAATGCCAAATTCTTTAGCAAAAAGTAGCGAACAAAAAATGTATGGCGCACTTTTTGATTGGTCCAGCGGATGCTGAGCTAAACTAGAAAACAAATTCGGAAAAATTTTAGAAAAATTAAATTCGCGAGATAATCGATTAGGAATACCACCAAAGTAGTTAGAAGAAAGTTCTGAACGAAAAATGTATGGCGCACTTTTTGATTGGTCCAGCGGATGCTGAGCTACACTCAGATAAACTTTTTAAAAAATTTTGAAAAATTAAATTTGCGAGATAATTAATCGGGAATACCGCCAAAGTCTTAACCCGGGAGTCTCGAACAAAAAATGTATGGAGCACTTTTTGATTGGTCCAGCGGATGCTGAGCTACACGCAGATAAATTTTTTAAAAAATTTAATTTGCGAGATAATTAATCGGGAATACCGCCAAAGTCTTAACCCGGGAGTCTCGAACAAAAAATGTATGGCGCACTTTTTGATTGGTCCAGCGGATGCTGAGCTACACTCACTAAAACTGGGAAAAAAATTAGGAAAAAAAAAATTTGCCAGATAATGACTCAAGAATAATGCCAAATTCTTTAGCAAAAAGTAGCGAACAAAAAATGTATGGCGCACTTTTTGATTGGTCCAGCGGATGCTGAGCTAAACTAGAAAACAAATTCGGAAAAATTTTAGAAATATTAAATTCGCGAGATAATCGATTAGGAATACCACCAAAGTAGTTAGAAGAAAGTTCTGAACGAAAAATGTATGGCGCACTTTTTGATTGGTCCAGCGGATGCTGAGCTACACTCAAATAAACTTTTTAAAAAATTTTGAAAAATTAAATTTGCGAGATAATTAATCGGGAATACCGCCAAAGCCTAACCCGGGAGTCTCGAACAAAAAATGTATGGAGCACTTTTTGATTGGTCCAGCGGATGCTGAGCTACACGCAGATAAATTTTTTAAAAAATTTAATTTGCGAGATAATTAATCGGGAATACCGCCAAAGTCTTAACCCAGGAGTCTCGAACAAAAAATGTATGGCGCACTTTTTGATTGGTCCAGTGGATGCTGAGCTACACTCAGATAAATTTTTTAAATAATTTTGAAAAATTAATTTTGCGAGATAATTAATCGGGAATACCGCCAAAGTCTTAACCCGGGAGTCTCGAACAAAAAATGTATGGCGCACTTTTTGATTGGTCCAGCGGATGCTGAGCTACACTCACTAAAACTGGGAAAAAAATTAGGAAAAAAAAATTTGCCAGATAATGACTCAAGAATAATGCCAAATTCTTTAGCAAAAAGTAGCGAACAAAAAATGTATGGCGCACTTTTTGATTGGTCCAGCGGATGCTGAGCTAAACTAGAAAACAAATTCGGAAAAATTTTAGAAAAATTAAATTCGCGAGATAATCGATTAGGAATACCACCAAAGTAGTTAGAAGAAAGTTCTGAACGAAAAATGTATGGCGCACTTTTTGATTGGTCCAGCGGATGCTGAGCTACACTCAGATAAATTTTTTAAAAAATTCTGAAAAATTAAATTTGCGAGATAATTAATCGGGAATACCGCTAAAGTCTTAACCCGGGAGTCTCGAACAAAAAATGTATGGAGCACTTTTTGATTGGTCCAGCGGATGCTGAGCTACACTCAGATAAATTTTTTAAAAAAAATTTGAAAAATTAAATTTGCGAGATAATTAATCGGGAATACCGCCAAAGTCTTAACCCGGGAGTCTCGAACAAAAAATGTATGGAGCACTTTTTGATTGGTCCAGCGGATGCTGAGCTACACTCAGATAAATTTTTTAAAAAAAATTTGAAAAATTAAATTTGCGAGATAATTAATCGGGAATACCGCCAAAGTCTTAACCCGGGAGTCTCGAACAAAAAATGTAAGGCGCACTTTTTGATTAGTCCAGCGGATGCTGAGCTACACTCACTAAAAGTGGGAAAAAAATTAGTAAAAAAAAAATTTGCCAGATAATGACTCAAGAATAATGCCAAATTCTTTAGCAAAAAGTAGCGAACAAAAAATGTATGGCGCACTTTTTGATTGGTCCAGCGGATGCTGAGCTAAACTAGAAAACAAATTCAGAAAAATTTTAGAAAAATTAAATTCGCGAGATAATCGATTAGGAATACCACCAAAGTAGTTAGAAGAAAGTTCTGAACGAAAAATGTATGGCGCACTTTTTGATTGGTCCAGCGGATGCTGAGCTACACTCAGATAAATTTTTTAAAAAATTTTGAAAAATTAAATTTGCGAGATTATTAATCGGGAATACCGCCAAAGTCTTAACCCGGGAGTCTCGAACAAAAAATGTATGGAGCACTTTTTGATTGGTCCAGCGGATGCTGAGCTACACGCAGATAAATTTTTTAAAAAATTTAATTTGCGAGATAATTAATCGGGAATACCGCCAAAGTCTTAACCCGGGAGTCTCGAACAAAAAATGTATGGCGCACTTTTTGATTGGTCCAGCGGATGCTGAGCTACACGCAGATAAATTTTTTAAATAATTTTGAAAAATTAATTTTGCGAGATAATTAATCGGGAATACCGCCAAAGTCTTAACCCGGGAGTCTCGAACAAAAAATGTATGGCGCACTTTTTGATTGGTCCAGCGGATGCTGAGCTACACTCAGATAAATTTTTTAAAAAATTAAATTTGCTAGATAATTGGTCGGGAATACCGCCAAAGTCTTAACCCGGGAGTCTCGAACAAAAAATGTATGGCGCACTTTTTGATTGGTCCAGCGGATGCTGAGCTACACTCAGATAAATTTTTTAAAAAATTAAATTTGCGAGATAATTGGTCGGGAATACCGCCAAAGTCTTAACCCGGGAGTCTCGAACAAAAAATGTATGGCGCACTTTTTGATTGGTCCAGTGGATGCTGAGCTACACTCAGATAAATTTTTTAAATAATTTTGAAAAATTAATTTTGCGAGATAATTAATCGGGAATACCGCCAAAGTCTTAACCCGGGAGTCTCGAACAAAAAATGTATGGCGCACTTTTTGATTGGTCCAGCGGATGCTGAGCTACACTCACTAAAAGTGGGAAAAAAATTAGTAAAAAAAAAATTTGCCAGATAATGACTCAAGAATAATGCCAAATTCTTTAGCAAAAAGTAGCGAACAAAAAATGTATGGCGCACTTTTTGATTGGTCCAGCGGATGCTGAGCTAAACTAGAAAACAAATTCAGAAAAATTTTAGAAAAATTAAATTCGCGAGATAATCGATTAGGAATACCACCAAAGTAGTTAGAAGAAAGTTCTGAACAAAAAATGTATGGCGCACTTTTTGATTGGTCCAGCGGATGCTGAGCTACACTCAGATAAATTTTTTAAAAAATTTAATTTGCGAGATAATTGGTCGGGAATACCGCCAAAGTCTTAACCCGGGAGTCTCGAACAAAAAATGTATGGCGCACTTTTTGATTGGTCCAGCGGATGCTGAGCTACACTCACTAAAACTGGGAAAAAAATTAGGAAAAAAAAATTTGCTAGATAATGACTCAAGAATAATGCCAAATTCTTTAGCAAAAAGTAGCGAACAAAAAATGTATGGCGCACTTTTTGATTGGTCCAGCGGATGCTGAGCTACACTCATTAAAACTGGGAAAAAAATTAGGAAAAAGAAAATTTGCCAGATAATGACTCAAGAATAATGCCAAATTCTTTAGCAAAAAGTAGCGAACAAAAAGTGTATGGCGCACTTTTTGATAGGTCAAGCGGATGCTGAGCTAAACTAGAAAACAAATTCGGAAAAATTTTAGAAAATATAAATTCGCGAGATAATCGATTAGGAATACCACCAAAGTAGTTAGAAGAAAGTTCTGAACGAGAAATGTATGGCGCACTTTTTGATTGGTCCAGCAGATGCTGAGTTACACTCAGATAAATTTTTTAAAAAATTTTGAAAAATTAAATTTGCGAGATAATTAATCGGGAATACCGCCAAAGTCTTAACCCGGGAGTCTCGAACAAAAAGTGTATGGCGCACTTTTTGATTGGTCCAGCGGATGCTGAGCTACACTCACTAAAACTAGGGAAAAATTTTCGAATAAAAAATTCTCCAGATAATGACTCGGGAATAATGCGAAAAAATTGAGCAAAAAGTCTCGAACAAAAAATGTATGGCGCACTTTTTGATTGGTCCAGCGGATGCTGAGCTACACTCACTAAAACTGGGAAAAAAATTAGGAAAAAAAAATTTGCTAGATAATGACTCAAGAATAATGCCAAATTCTTTAGCAAAAAGTAGCGAACAAAAAATGTATGGCGCACTTTTTGATTGGTCCAGCGGATGCTGAGCTACACTCAGATAAATTTTTTAAAAAATTTTGAAAAATTAAATTTGCGAGATAATTAATCGGGAATACCGCCAAAGTCTTAACCCGAGAGTCTCGAACAAAAAATGTATGTCGCACTTTTTGATTGGTCCAGCGGATGCTGAG
>NW_026137826.1:15000-20000 GCF_019393585.1 Leptopilina boulardi | reverse complement strand
TTGAAATTTGAAAAATTCAACGAAAAAAATTTTTTTTTGGGAAATTTTTTTTTTCTAAGAGAATTGACCAAAAGTTTGAAATTTGAAAAATTCAACGAAAAAAATTGTATTTTGAAAAATTAATGTGTATGTGTATGTGTGTGTGTGTATGTGTGTATGTATGTATGTGTGTATGTGTATGTGTATGTGTGTGTATGTGTGTGTATGTATGTGTGTATGTGTGCATGTGTGTATGTATGTGTGTATGTGAGTATATGTGTATGTATGTATGTGTGTATGTGTGTATGTGTGTATGTGTGTATGTGTATGTGTATGTGTATGTGTGTATGTGTGTATGTGTGTATGTGTGTATGTGTGTATGTGTGTATGTGTGTATGTGTGTATGTGTGTATGTGTGTATGTGTGTATGTGATGTATGTTGTATGTGTGTATGTTTTGTGAGTATTGTATGTGTGTATGTGATTATGATTTGTGTATTTGTGTATGTTTGTGTATGTGATGATGTGTATGTGTGAATGTTGATGTATGATTGTATGTTGTATTGTGTATGTGTATGTGTATGTGTGTATGTGTGTATGTGTGTATGTGTGTATGTGTGTATGTGTATGTGTGTATGTGTATGTGTGTATGTGTGTATGTGTGTATGTGTGTATGTGTGTATGTGTGTATGTGTGTATGTGTGTATGTGTGTATGTGTGTATGTGTGTATGTGTGTATGTGTATGTGTGTATGTGTATGTGTGTATGTGTATGTGTGTATGTGTGTGTGTATGTGTATGTGTGTATGTGTATGTGTGTATGTATGTGTGTATGTGTGTATGTGTGTATGTGTGTATGTGTGTATGTGTGTATGTGTGTATGTGTGTATGTGTGTATGTGTGTATGTGTGTATGTGTGTATGTGTGTATGTGTGTATGTGTGTATGTATGAATGTGTGTATGTGTGTATGTGTGTATGTGTGACTATACCAAAAGTTTGAAATTTGAAAAATTCAACGAAAAAATTTTTTTTTTGAAAAAATTAATTTTTCTAAGAGAATTTACCAAAAGTTTGAAATTTGAAAAATTCAAGGAAAAAATTTTTTTTTCGAAAAAATTAATTTTTCTAAGAGAATTTACCAAAAGTTTGAAATTTGAAAAATTCAACGAAAAAAATTTTTTTTTGGGAAATTTTTTTTTTCTAAGAGAATTGACCAAAAGTTTGAAATTTGAAAAATTCAACGAAAAAAATTGTATTTTGAAAAATTAATGTGTATGTGTATGTGTGTGTGTGTATGTGTGTATGTATGTATGTGTGTATGTGTATGTGTATGTGTGTGTATGTGTGTGTATGTATGTGTGTATGTGTGCATGTGTGTATGTATGTGTGTATGTGAGTATATGTGTATGTATGTATGTGTGTATGTGTGTATGTGTGTATGTGTGTATGTGTGTATGTGTGTATGTGTATGTGTGTATGTGTATGTGTGTATGTGTGTATGTGTGTATGTGTGTGTGTATGTGTGTATGTGTATGTGTGTATGTGTGTATGTGTGTATGTGTGTATGTGTATGTGTGTATGTGTGTATGTGTGTATGTGTGTATGTGTATGTGTGTATGTGTGTATGTGTTGTGTATGTGTATGTGTGTATGTGTGTATGTGTGTATGTGTGATATGTGTGTATGTGTGTATGTTGTATGTTGTATGTGTGTATGTGTGTATGTGTGTATGTGTGTATGTGAATGTGTGTATGTGTGAATGTTGTTGTAGAGAATTGCAAGTATGAATTTGTATGTTGTATGAAATTAATGTGTATGTGTATGTGTGTGTGTGTATGTGTGTATGTAGTGTATGTGTGTATGTGTATGTGTATGTGTGTATGTGTGTGTATGTATGTGTGTATGTGTGTATGTGTGTATGTATGTGTGTATGTGTGTATGTGTGTATGTGTGTATGTGTGTATGTGTGTATGTGTGTATGTGTATGTGTGTATGTGTATGTGTGTATGTGTGTGTATGTGTATGTGTGTATGTGTATGTGTGTGTATGTGTGTATGTGTGTATGTGTGTATGTATGTGTGTATGTGTATGTGTATGTGTGTATGTGTGTATGTGTGTATGTGTATGTGTATGTGTGTATGTGTGTATGTGTGTATGTGTGTATGTGTGTATGTGTGTATGTGTGTATGTGTGTATGTGTGTATGTATGAATGTGTGTATGTGTGTATGTGTGTATGTGTGACTATACCAAAAGTTTGAAATTTGAAAAATTCAACGAAAAAATTTTTTTTTGAAAAAATTAATTTTTCTAAGAGAATTTACCAAAAGTTTGAAATTTGAAAAATTCAAGGAAAAAATTTTTTTTTCGAAAAAATTAATTTTTCTAAGAGAATTTACCAAAAGTTTGAAATTTGAAAAATTCAACGAAAAAAATTTTTTTTTGGGAAATTTTTTTTTTCTAAGAGAATTGACCAAAAGTTTGAAATTTGAAAAATTCAACGAAAAAAATTGTATTTTGAAAAATTAATGTGTATGTGTATGTGTGTGTGTGTATGTGTGTATGTATGTATGTGTGTATGTTTATGTGTATGTGTGTGTATGTGTGTGTATGTATGTGTGTATGTGTGCATGTGTGTATGTATGTGTGTACGTGAGTATATGTGTATGTATGTATGTGTGTATGTGTGTATGTGTGTATGTGTGTATGTGTGTATGTGTATGTGTGTATGTGTGTATGTGTGTATGTTTATGTGTATGTGTGTATATGTGTATGTATGTATGTGTGTATGTGTGTATGTGTGTATGTGTGTATGTGTATGTGTGTATGTGTATGTGTGTATGTGTGTATGTGTGTATGTGTATGTGTGTATGTGTATGTGTATGTATGTATGTGTGTATGTGTATGTGTGTGTGTATGTGTGTGTATGTATGTGTGCATGTGTGTATGTATGTGTGTATGTGAGTATATGTGTATGTATGTATGTGTGTATGTGTGTATGTGTGTATGTGTGTATGTGTGTATGTGTATGTGTATGTGTGTGTATGTGTGTATGTGTGTATGTGTGTATGTGTGTATGTGTGTATGTATGAATGTGTGTATGTGTGTATGTGTGTATGTGTGACTATACCAAAAGTTTGAAATTTGAAAAATTCAACGAAAAAATTTTTTTTTGAAAAAATTAATTTTTCTAAGAGAATTTACCAAAAGTTTGAAATTTGAAAAATTCAAGGAAAAAATTTTTTTTTCGAAAAAATTAATTTTTCTAAGAGAATTTACCAAAAGTTTGAAATTTGAAAAATTCAACGAAAAAAATTTTTTTTTGGGAAATTTTTTTTTTCTAAGAGAATTGACCAAAAGTTTGAAATTTGAAAAATTCAACGAAAAAAATTGTATTTTGAAAAATTAATGTGTATGTGTATGTGTGTGTGTGTATGTGTGTATGTATGTATGTGTGTATGTGTATGTGTATCTGTGTGTATGTGTGTGTATGTATGTGTGTATGTGTGCATGTGTGTATGTATGTGTGTATGTGAGTATATGTGTATGTATGTATGTGTGTATGTGTGTATGTGTGTATGTGTGTATGTGTGTATGTGTGTATGTGTGTATGTGTATGTGTGTATGTGTATGTGTATGTGTGTGTATGTATGTATGTGTGTATGTGTATGTGTGTGTGTATGTATGTGTGTATGTGTGTATGTATGTGTGTATGTGAGTATATGTGTATGTATGTATGTGTGTATGTGTGTTTGTGTATGTGTATGTGTGTATGTGTGTGTATGTGTATGTGTATGTGTGTATGTGTTTATGTGTGTATGTAGAATGTAATGTGTGTATGTGATGTTATCCAAAAGTTTGAAATTTGAAAAATTCAACGAAAAAATTTTTTTTTGTGAAATTTATTTTTTCTAAGAGAATTGACCAAAAGTTTGAAATTTGAAAAATTCAACGAAAAAAATTGTTTTTTGAAAAAATGTAATGTGTTTGTAAGAGAATGTGTACCAAAAGTTTGAAATTTGAAAAATTCAACGAAAAAAATTTTTTTTTGAAAAATTAATTTTTCTAAGAGAATTGACCAAAAGTTTGAAATTTGAAAAATTCAACGAAAAAAATTGTATTTTGAAAAATTAATGTGTATGTGTATGTGTGTGTGTGTATGTGTATGTGTATCTGTGTGTATGTGTGTGTATGTATGTGTGTATGTGAGTATATGTGTATGTATGTATGTGTGTATGTGTGTATGTGTGTATGTGTGTATGTGTGTATGTGTGTATGTGTATGTGTGTATGTGTATGTGTATGTGTGTGTGTGTATGTATGTATGTGTGTATGTGTATGTGTGTGTATGTGTGTGTATGTATGTGTGCATGTGTGTATGTATGTGTGTATGTGAGTATATGTGTATGTATGTATGTGTGTGTGTTTGTGTATGTGTATGTGTATATGTGTGTGTATGTGTATGTGTGTATGTGTGTATGTGTGTATGTGTGTATGTGTGTATGTGTGTATGTGTGTATGTGTGTATGTGTGTATGTGTGTATGTGTGTATGTATGAATGTGTGTATGTGTGTATGTGTGTATGTGTGACTATACCAAAAGTTTGAAATTTGAAAAATTCAACGAAAAAATTTTTTTTTTGAAAAAATTAATTTTTCTAAGAGAATTTACCAAAAGTTTGAAATTTGAAAAATTCAAGGAAAAAATTTTTTTTTCGAAAAAATTAATTTTTCTAAGAGAATTTACCAAAAGTTTGAAATTTGAAAAATTCAACGAAAAAAATTGTATTTTGAAAAATTAATGTGTATGTGTATGTGTGTGTGTGTATGTGTGTATGTATGTATGTGTGTATGTGTATGTGTGTGTGTATGTGTGTGTATGTATGTGTGTATGTGTGCATGTGTGTATGTATGTGTGTATGTGAGTATATGTGTATGTATGTATGTGTGTATGTATGTATGTGTGTATGTGTATGTGTATGTGTGTGTATGTGTATGTGTATGTGTATGTGTGTATGTGTGTGTAT
>NW_026137826.1:0-7500 GCF_019393585.1 Leptopilina boulardi | reverse complement strand
ATGTGTATGTGTGTGTATGTGTGTATGTGTGTATGTGTGTATGTGTGTATGTGTGTATGTGTGTATGTGTGTATGTGTGTATGTGTGTATGTGTGTATGTGTGTATGTGTGTATGTATGAATGTGTGTATGTGTGTATGTGTGTATGTGTGACTATACCAAAAGTTTGAAATTTGAAAAATTCAACGAAAAAATTTTTTTTTTGAAAAAATTAATTTTTCTAAGAGAATTGACCAAAAGTTTGAAATTTGAAAAATTCAACGAAAAAAATTGTATTTTGAAAAATTAATGTATATGTGTATGTGTGTGTGTGTATGTGTATGTGTATCTGTGTGTATGTGTGTGTATGTATGTGTGTATGTGAGTATATGTGTATGTATGTATATGTGTATGTGTGTATGTGTGTATGTGTGTATGTGTATGTGTGTATGTGTATGTGTGTATGTGTATGTGTATGTGTGTGTGTGTATGTATGTATGTGTGTATGTGTATGTGTGTGTATGTGTGTGTATGTATGTGTGCATGTGTGTATGTATGTGTGTATGTGAGTATATGTGTATGTATGTATGTGTGTGTGTTTGTGTATGTGTATGTGTATATGTGTGTGTATGTGTATGTGTGTATGTGTGTATGTGTGTATGTGTGTATGTGTGTATGTGTGTATGTGTGTATGTGTGTATGTGTGTATGTGTGTATGTGTGTATGTGTGTATGTGTGTATGTATGAATGTGTGTATGTGTGTATGTGTGTATGTGTGACTATACCAAAAGTTTGAAATTAGAAAAATTCAACGAAAAAATTTTTTTTTTGAAAAAATTAATTTTTCTAAGAGAATTTACCAAAAGTTTGAAATTTGAAAAATTCAAGGAAAAAATTTTTTTTTCGAAAAAATTAATTTTTCTAAGAGAATTTACCAAAAGTTTGAAATTTGAAAAATTCAACGAAAAAAATTGTATTTTGAAAAATTAATGTGTATGTGTATGTGTGTGTGTGTATGTGTGTATGTATGTATGTGTGTATGTGTATGTGTGTGTGTATGTGTGTGTATGTACGTGTGTATGTGTGCATGTGTGTATGTATGTGTGTATGTGAGTATATGCGTATGTATGTATGTGTGTATGTATGTATGTGTGTATGTGTATGTGTATGTGTGTGTATGTGTATGTGTATGTGTATGTGTGTATGTGTGTGTATGTGTGTATGTGTGTATGTGTATGTGTATGTGTGTATGTGTGTATGTGTATGTGTATGTGTGTGTATGTGTGTATGTGTGTATGTGTGTATGTGTGTATGTATGAATGTGTGTATGTGTGTATGTGTGACTATACCAAAAGTTTGAAATTTGAAAAATTCAACGAAAAAATTTTTTTTTTGAAAAAATTAATTTTTCTAAGAGAATTTACCAAAAGTTTGAAATTTGAAAAATTCAAGGAAAAAATTTTTTTTTCGAAAAAATTAATTTTTCTAAGATAATTTACCAAAAGTTTGAAATTTAAAAAATTCAACGAAAAAAATTTTTTTTTGGGAAATTTTTTTTTTCTAAGAGAATTGACCAAAAGTTTGAAATTTGAAAAATTCAACGAAAAAAATTGTATTTTGAAAATTTAATGTGTATGTGTATGTGTGTGTGTGTATGTGTGTATGTATGTATGTGTGTATGTTTATGTGTATGTGTGTGTGTATGTGTGTATGTGTGTGTATGTATGTGTGTATGTGTGCATGTGTGTATGTATGTGTGTATGTGAGTATATGTGTATGTATGTATGTGTGTATGTGTGTATGTGTGTATGTGTGTATGTGTATGTGTGTGTATGTGTGTATGTGTGTATGTGTGACTATACCAAAAGTTTGAAATTTGAAAAATTCAACAAAAAATTTTTTTTTTTGAAAAATTTTATTTTTCTAAGAGAATTTACCAAAAGTTTGAAATTTGAAAAATTCAAGGAAAAAATTTTTTTTTAGAAAAAATTAATTTTTCTAAGAGAATTTACCAAAACTTTGAAATTTGAAAAATTCAACGAAAAAAATTTTTTTTTGGGAAATTTTTTTTTTCTAAGAGAATTGACCAAAAGTTTGAAATTTGAAAAATTCAACGAAAAAAATTGTATTTTGAAAAATTAATGTGTATGTGTATGTGTGTGTGTGTATGTGTGTATGTATGTATGTATGTGTGTATGTTTATGTGTATGTGTGTGTATGTGTATGTGTGTGTGTGTATGTGTGTATGTATGTATGTGTGTATGTGTAAGTGTGTATGTGTGTGTATGTATGTGTGCATGTGTGTATGTATGTGTGTATGTGAGTATATGTGTATGTATGTATGTGTGTATGTGTGTTTGTGTATGTGTATGTGTGTATGTGTGTGTATGTGTATGTGTATGTGTATGTGTGTGTATGTGTGTATGTGTGTATGTGTGTATGTGTGTATGTGTGTATGTGTGTATGTGTGTATGTGTGTATGTGTGTATGTGTGTATGTGTGTATGTGTGTATGTGTGTATGTATGAATGTGTGTATGTGTGTATGTGTGTATGTGTGACTATACCAAAAGTTTGAAATTTGAAAAATTCAACGAAAAAAATTTTTTTTTGAAAAAATTAATTTTTCTAAGAGAATTTACCAAAAGTTTGAAATTTGAAAAATTCAAGGAAAAAATTTTTTTTTCGAAAAAATAAATTTTTCTAAGAGAATTTACCAAAAGTTTGAAATTTGAAAAATTCAACGAAAAAAATTTTTTTTTGGGAAATTTTTTTTTTCTAAGAGAATTGACCAAAAGTTTGAAATTTGAAAAATTCAACGAAAAAAATTGTATTTTGAAAAATTAATGTGTATGTGTATGTGTGTGTGTATGTGTGTATGTATGTATGTGTGTATGTGTATGTGTATCTGTGTGTATGTGTGTGTATGTATGTGTGTATGTGTGCATGTGTGTATGTATGTGTGTATGTGAGTATATGTGTATGTATGTATCTGTGTATGTGTGTATGTGTGTATGTGTGTATGTGTGTATGTGTATGTGTGTATGTGTGCATGTGTGTATGTATGTGTGTATGTGAGTATATGTGTATGTATGTATGTGTGTATGTGTGTATGTGTGTATGTGTGTATGTGTATGTGTGTGTGTATGTGTGTATGTGTGTATGTGTGACTATACCAAAAGTTTGAAATTTGAAAAATTCAACGAAAAATTTTTTTTTTTGAAAAATTTTATTTTTCTAAGAGAATTTACCAAAAGTTTGAAATTTGAAAAATTCAAGGAAAAAAATTTTTTTTAGAAAAAATTAATTTTTCTAAGAGAATTTACCAAAACTTTGAAATTTGAAAAATTCAACGAAAAAATTTTTTTTTGGGAAATTTTTTTTTTCTAAGAGAATTGACCAAAAGTTTGAAATTTGAAAAATTCAACGAAAAAAATTGTATTTTGAAAAGTTAATGTGTATGTGTATGTGTGTGTGTGTATGTGTGTATGTATGTATGTGTGTATGTGTATGTGTATGTATGTGTGTATGTGTGTGTATGTATGTGTGTATGTGTATGTGTGTATGTGTATGTGTGTACGTATGTGTGAATGTGTGTATGTCTGTATGTGTGTGTATGTGTGTGTATGTGTGTATGTGTATATATGTGTATGTGTGTATGCCTATGTGTGTTTGTATATATGTGTGTATGTGTGTGTATGTATGTGTGCATGTGTGTATGTATGTGAGTATATGTGTATGTATGTATGTGTGTATGTGTGTTTGTGTATGTGTATGTGTGTATGTGTGTGTATGTGTATGTGTATGTGTATGTGTATGTGTGTGTATGTGTGTATGTGTGTATGTGTGTATGTATGAATGTGTGTATGTGTGTATGTGTGTATGTGTGACTATACCAAAAGTTTGAAATTTGAAAAATTCAACGAAAAAATTTTTTTTTTGAAAAAATTAATTTTTCTAAGAGAATTTACCAAAAGTTTGAAATTTGAAAAAACCCCGTAAAACCCTCTGGGAGGGGGTTAAAATTTTAAATTTCACAAAAAGTCAAGTTCGGTGTCTAATCCTACGTTTCTTGGGGCGCTGAAATCAAAAAACACCACCAAAAACAAATTCTTTACCCCCTTAACCCGCTAGAACCCCTGGGAGGGGGTTGGAATATCATTTTTCACGGCGCTAAGTGTAGAAAAATAAATTTCCTTAAGACTTTGTAGGTGCGTATTTGTGTAATCATAGGTAACTTTCTAGAAAACTTTATTGTTGCTGATGTTTTTTGGTTTCAGCGACCCAAAAAAACATAAGATTAGACACCGTAATCGACTTTTCGTGAAAAATGAAATTCCAACCCCCTCCAGGGGTTGTAGGGGGTTAAAAGGGTAAAGAATGTGTTTTTGTTGGTGTTTTTTGATTTCAGCGACCAAAAAAACATAGGAATAGATACCGTATTCGACTTTTTGTAAAAATTGAAATTCCAACCCCTTCTCAGGGGGTTGTAGGGGGTTAAGGATTTGTTTTTAGTGGTATTTTTCGGATTAAGCGACCCAAAAAACATTGGAATTGACACACTACTCGATTTTTTTTTTTGAAACTCCAACCCCCGTGAGTAGGTGCAAGGGGGTGGTTGCGGGAAAATGGGTCGTCAAAAAAAATTTTCATGGTCATATACGGTTTCAGCGACCCCTTTCATTACAGTATTTAAAAGGTCATCGACCATCTTATGAACCCTCAACCAAAAGCTGTTTTGACAACAAAAATTTCAGGTAGAAACCGTCGAGAACCCTAATTATCAAAGTAAAGATATATATTTATATATAATCTAATAATAATGAGAAAATTCAAGTACTAAGAAAATGTGAATGAATGACGGAATGAATACAAAGATTATTATACTATAACTAGCTAAAAGAAACGCGCGTAAACGCGCGCGATATCTACAATTTTTTATGAAAAATTAAAAATTTATTTTTATTTGACGGACACTTACTGGAATTTTGATCTCACAAAAATAATAATATTATTTTTAATAATAATATTATTTTTGTAATCGTTACTGTATTACTATTTCAACATTATGGTGTTATAATAATATAATACCTATTATTGCCCAGTCAATATGACCTTTCAATTTTGTACTCAAATGTAGATTATATGCTACGATCGTCGTATTGTCAGCAATACATTTAAATGACCCATCTCAGGATCCATGCAGGGTGAATTCCTATTTTGTTTACCACAAGGCCCATGAACTTAAAATCGCTTTACAATGTAATTACTTTTAACCAATACAGTTTTAGTTTATTGCTTTAAAAAATTTACTTACATGTGTTTCACCTATAAAAAATTTCATTAACTATAATTCAGCTAACTAATGCAACAATGATAGTCTTATATGAACGTGAATTAGCGTTGTTTAATCTTTTTCCACATTACATTATTTTCGATAATGATTATTATTTAACTTATTTTCCTCCACACTTTTTATTAATATTCAAATCAATATTCAACTCACAAACTATTATTTAACCCATAAAACAACTTCAACCCTTAAAACAATATTCAAACCTCTTTCTATCTATTTAAATACTTTTCCAAAAGCCAGCATCCTCTGTTATGAAACAGTTAAAATTTTTTTTCCAATATCAAAATATATTCGTTCTGCAATATCATTTTTTGTCCTTAAAATCAAAATATCTTTAATGCCAAAATTATCTAATACCAAAAAATTTTTCCAAAAGCCAGCTTCCACTATTATCAAACAATCAATATTTTTGTTGCATTATCAAAATATATTCAATACTAATGTCATCCAATATCCTATATTATCCTCAAAATCGTAATATCTTTAATGACAATGTTATCAAATACCAAAAAACTAAATAGATTGAAGTATTTTTTATATGAAACATTTAAGACAACCAAAAGAAACAAATATCTTCTATACCAATATTATGCAATATCCATATTTTATGCATAAAAAAATTATTTAATAATCAATGTTTTATCCTCAAAATACATATATAATTATTAATACTATACAAAAATAGGAATTTATTTTTTGGGCCCAATACAAAAATGAAAAAGACAAATATAATATAAGAAAATTCAACACGTGCAGTAAGTTATTGATCGACAAATTGCAGAAAAATAATATAAACTATATAATAATCAAGTTAAGTTACCTGAGACTATTAGAAGCTTTTTTTTAGCCACACTACTACAATGTTGTTGCAACGGTAGACGGTTGCTCTATGTTTATCTTACATCAGCAGTAGCCGTTTCACTCCATTGAGGAGAAGTGTTATATCCCCATTCTTACAACCCGGGCCTATGTTGAGTTCTCGCGTGAGGCAGATATTACGGTAGGCCTGAGTGGCGTCCTCAGGGATAGGTGTTAGTAAGTTAAATATGGATACACCACTTCCACTCACGAGAATTAAACGGTTATCATCTATATCACATATACAATAATAAAAAAATTTTCCCTCAACCCAAGGCTGTTAGGACGAATCGATCGATCACGGATTGGGTCCTGAAAAGGGAAGTGGTATATCCTCACTCTATCGGCCTATCCCGGGCTCAGACCTTGAGTAAGTCAATTACAGCGGGGGCCTGTGTGGCGTTATCGGGCTTAATGACAATATTATTTTATGACGCTTAATGAGTTTTTCAAAAAAAATTTTAAATATAAACATTGTTTAATTTATTTTGACATATTCGTTTTCCTCAGAAGTTCACGATTACGAGCATATATTGCTCCAATAATAATAAATGTTAATATTGAAAAATTTTATAATTTTAGTTCAATTCAATAAACCTACATGATGTGTTTTAAACCGATTAACCCAAAGGTGCTGGCACCAAAAATTTTCTTCTTGCTTTTTATTCCCCAGTACATATAACCACATGGTGATTGTTCGAGCCGGGCTGGTAAAGTGGGGGACACAACTTCGCCTTACAGGACAGTATTTAAAAGGTCATCGACCATCTTATGAACCCTCAACCGAAAGCTGTTTTGACAAAACAAATTTCAGGTAGAAACCTTCGAGAACAAGAAACAAATATCAAATAGTCAATATTTTTTTAAATAATAATAATATAATATAATTTAAGAAGATTAAACACATGCACTAAGTTATAATGTAATATCTATATGTGACGTTCCATGAGGAAAGGGACCTTAGCTGCAAAAAAATGAAAATTGAGTTTTTGATATCAGTCGATAGATCTTGAGTTGCTCTTTCAGATACAAAAGTTAAAAATTGTACTTTTCTATTTAGTTTTTTTGTTATAAAGCATTAATCATGACCATGTTAATCGCGTTCCAGCACGGACTACAGAAACCATCCCCACCACTTCTACACTAGTATACTTGTCGTAAGCGTGAGCTGTAGGAACGATGTAGTAGTAAGGTGGTGGGGCTGATTTTCGATGGAGGGTCTCAACCAATCAGGGACGCTCTACTTTAAATACCTTTTCTGGAAAATGCGTCTATTGCAGCTAAGGTCCCTTTCCTGATGGAACGTCACA